>NW_003805418.1:208537-427901 GCF_000255335.2 Galendromus occidentalis | reverse complement strand
CCATACCCTTCACGGCTGCAGCAATTTTCTGCGAGATTCATTAGTAGAAAGTAGGAAGACAGAGGCCAATGATAACGGCAACCCCCGACTAGCCTTCTTAGGAGCTCCCGAGAATCCGCCCCCTCCATAGTGGTCCAGCCGTTGGAAGTCCTACAAATTCCCGTCTTTCCCTTGATGAAATCTTTGATTCTCGGTGAGAGGACAACTCGAATAATTTTCTCATGGTGGGAGTACCCAGCACATGAGAACGACGACCCTCAGATGACCTTCCTGAGGCTCCCGGGAACCCATCCCTGAATTCTTGCAGCGATCGGTTCAGGCGTTTGTGAATTATGCGAATTTCGGATTTTTCAATTTTTTTCCCATTTTTCGTATTTCCGTCACTGGAGCACTCGAATAATTTTTTTAAGGTAGAAGGACTCATCGCATCGGAGAACTGACCCCCCTATAACCACCGCTGGATCGCCCAGAACACGCTCCTAAATTTTCACGACGATCGGTTCAGCCGTTTTCGAGTCTATAGGTGACACCAGACAGACAAACAGACAGACAAACAGACAAACAGACAAACAGACAGACATACGTTTTTATATATATAGATTCAGGCCGGGCATGCGTGACCTTCGGATTCCACTCGATAATCTCCTCAAGAAGGATCGTCCGTTCACTTGGAGCTCTCAGTGCCAGGATTCTCTCGATGAGTTGGAACGTCTTCTTCAATCAGACTTGGGTCTGACCCATTATAACCCAGCACTCCCTCTTGTGGTCGCAGCCGATGCCAACAACTATGGCATTGGGGCTGTTCTGTCCCGGATTCCTCGGAAAAAGCAGTCGCCCACGCATGTCGCTCTCTGACTTCAGCTGATCGTGAGAAGAATTATTCCCACATCGAGGAGGAAGGCTTGGCGCTGATCTTCGCTTGCGAAAAAATTCCATATATTCCGGTGCACCCCATTTGGGCGCGATCGTTTGGGCGCGGCCGTTTGGGCGCCGGTCCATTTGGTCGCGAACTTTTTGGGCGCCAGTCCATTTGGGTGCGAGCCGTTTGGGCGCCCCAGCGGTCTACGGGGCTGAGAATTCACTTTCTGCCTGGGTAGCAACTCGCAGATCCTCCCAGTATTTGGTCGTAGAAAGATATGGGTAAGTGGGACGTGTGCGGGTACGCGGGAACGACCATATCAACGCGGGGCGCGGGAACGGTGTTCGATTCCGAAGCTGAAGAAAAAATCAATACAGACATGTCGTCGGTTCCCACTTTCGTCAAATCAAGCCGTGGTCGGGATAAATTGTGCTTGGAGGGGCAGATGTATGTATTTGACAAGACCAGCTCGGATGGTACAGATGATTTCTGGCGTTGCATGTTCAAGAAAACTTGCAAGATCCGTTTGCACCGGACCATCGCTACCAATGAGGTCAATTTTGTCTCTGGATCTCATAGCGATTCTTCGTATGCGGCTGCGATAGAGGTTGCGAGCGCGAGAAAAGCGTTGGAACGACGGGCTGCAGAGACCCAAGAAAGTCCAGCTCAAGTTATCAATCACGTCCAGAGTGGAGCATCGCTCGCCATCCAGAGGGAATTCCCCTCAAACCGGGTGCTCGCGAAAGTCGTGAACCGTGTCCGCAAGGCTCGCGCAAGCGCACCGGCTCTTCCCGCTGACCGGAGCCTCATCGTCATCCCTGATGATTATGCGGTTTACGAGCCGAACCCGGATCATTCGGAACGTTTTCTGATTGGAGATTCGGGCTTCGGCGACGAGGGCAGAATTCTCATCTTTGGTCGTGAGTCTGCCTCGAGCTGGATCGGGCTCGTCAACAAGATAAGTGTCGACGGAGCCTTCAGCTTGGCTCCGAAGATGTTCAATCAGGTTTTCGCCATCCTAGCGGAGCGCTCGGGCTTCGTCGTACCGGTATGCTACGCACTCCTCCCCAACAAAACTCAAGCAACGTACACGCGCATACTGGAGCTCGTGAGGGAAGCACGGCCCCAGTTCAGTCCCGACAAAGTCTCGGTCGATTTCGAGCTCGGTCTCGTGAACGCTTTCCGAACCACCTTCCCGAATGCTGAGATGAACGGTTGCCTCTTTCACTTAGTTAAGAACATGAAGGGAAAACTCATGGATCTGGGGCTCATCAGGCGATACAATCAAGACGCCGACTTCGCCTTGTCTGCTCGGATGATACCGACGCTCGCGTTCATTCCGCCGGCGCACATCGACAACGCCATCAGCGAACTGGCTCCAGAGCTGCCCGAAGAGCTCATGCCCATCTTGAATTACTTCGAGTACAATTACGTCGGACGCTTGCGATTAGTTCCCGGCGGAGAAATCGCTCGCGCCCCGCCTCGATCCTGATCGATATGTGGTCGGTTTACCAACGTACCCTGGACAGTGAAGCTCGAACGAATAATTTCGCGGAAGCTGCCCACCGTCGTTTGCAGGGCGAGTTCGGGGTCGATCATCCCAATCTATGGAAGTTCATAGACGGGATCCGCAAAGTTCAACAAAGTCGCGACGTGACATACGCTCGATACGTCGCTGGAACGAGCCGGAACCGAAGCGCAGTAAATATGTCGCTGCCGATGACCGGATTCTCAAAATAGTCGGAGAATTCGGTGACGCCTTTGGATTACTTGCGCGGACCCGCGAGGAACTTCAGGATGGACGCTTCCAGGAGCGCATCGCAAACCATCTCCGAGAACCCCGTCCCAGAGTAGCGTCGAGAGAACATGATCCGCGAAACTCTTAAACTGTGAAAACATACGTACAGCTTTTCCTCTCCAGAGTCCAACCCGAAAAGTCCGGGATGAACGAATAGCCTAAGAATAATAAAACGAAATAACGGCGTCTCTGACGCGGTCGATTGAGTGCTTCAAAACGATTGACTGACTCTTCATTCATGCCTTCGCTGTGATTATCGAAAAACCCAAGAGTTCTGGTGGGAGAACTTCATGAGCTGCCATAGTTTCATAGAGATCGCCGGTCCCGCGCTCGAATGACCCGCGCTCAATCAAACCGGCGCCGGCGCGGCGCCAAAATGGCTCGCGTCCAATCGGACCGGCGCCCGAATGGCTCGCGCCCAAATGGGACGCTCCGATATATTCATATGCGGACGCAAGTTCACTCTGCTGACAGATCATCAGCCTCTCCTTGCTATATTCGGAAGCAAATCTGGAATCCCAGTGTATTCCGCGAATCGCCTACCACAGATGGCAACAATTTCATGGGATATGACTTCTCCATTAAGTGCCGACAGACCACGAAATCCGGGCAGGCCGATGCTCTGTCAAGACTCGTCGCCAAGCAAGTGAACGATTAGGTTTCGGAGGATGTCGTTATCAGCTACATTGAAGCAGACATCAATGTAGTCTTTGACGCGTGCGTTCAGACGATCCCAGTCACTGTCAGGGATGTTCGAAGCGCTACTGAGAGAGATGAGGGTCTGTGCTAAGTCAAGCAATACATCCGAAGCAAATGGCCTGACAGAATTGAACGAGATAGTTTCATTGGGCACTTCTACGACCGTAGGAATTCTCTATCGATCGTGAGGGAATGCGTCATCACCGACGACCGAGTCCATCCCTGGAGTTCTGCAGCCGAAAATCCTCCGACAGCTGCACGTGGAGCATCCAGGGGTTACCAGAATGAAGCGATTAGCGAGGAGTCTGTCGTGTTTGCCGAAGATCGACAGAGAGATAGAGACTCTACATCGTGGCTGTGCTGCCTGCGTTGAATTTTATCGCGATCCGCACAAAGCTCCGCCACGAGCCCGGGAGCTTGCTTCGAAGCCATGGGAGCGGGTCCACGTCGATTCGGCCGGACCTCTCGAGGGGTCTATGTTCTTCATCGTAGTTGATGCTTTTTCTGAGTGGCCTGAAATCTTCGAGATGCGATCCGCGACAAGAAGGACCACCATCGAGAAATTTGTTCCAATTTTCGTGAGATTCGGGAATCCTGCCATATTAGAGTCTGATAATGGATCCCAGTTCAAGTCCGAGGATTTCGAGAAGTTCAGCAGGAGTCGAGGAGTCACGAAACCGCGCCGTCCGAAGCACCGATGGCAACGCCTCAATCAACGCCATCGCCTGATTTAACGACGCTGACACCGACTCCTCTTCTTGAACGATGGACTCTCAGAGCACATCAACTTCTCGTCCCTCCGCGGAGGCTCGTAGTCGACCCGAGTCGTATGAGTAGGCGTCCCTCTCAAAAGGGAGGTGTGAGGACCGAAACAATTATCCTTCAGTATTACCGTCCTATAAATGAAGGTGGCAAGCCTGTAATCATTGTCATTGACTTTGCTGGCGTTGACAAGGAAGCCAGTCCGCTCTCTTCACCTCGTGACGTGGTCATTACAAAGTTGAATCAATGAGTGGATTCGCTATATCGATCAACTCGTAAGCCCAATTCTTCTCCAACCTTCCCCAGACCTCACCGACACCGCCGAAACCAACGAAATCACAGAGACCATAGATGACGTGAACCGCTCATATAGAACTCCCGCACTTCCCATCAGAATGAAGCACCGCCCAAGGACGAAATGTAAAACAACCACTCTCCCTGAGAACCGATTTTACCCCGAAATATCATTGACTCCTAACCATGCCGACTGTACCATCGGGCTCTGGAATTGTGAGGGCCTCCGTAGAAAGATGCTCGTCATCGATAAAGAGCAGATGAAGTCCTACGACGTCTTCGTCTTCACAGAGACGTGGGAGCTGAGAGACGACCTGAAGTTCCCCTTCTTTCATATCGCTCAATGCCCGGCCAGGAAAAGTGATGGCCCTGGTCGCCCCAGTGGTGGCGTCGCGGTAATCTACAACAGTAAGCTCAAGGATGCCAGATGCAAACTAGCCGAAGACGACACCGTTATCATCGAGGCACATAACGTAGTAATAATAGCTTTATGTACATAAATCCAGCGGAGTCACCTGAGAGCTTTGATCTCTAGCTGGCGAACGCATCAATGAACATAAGATCAGATATCCCTACGGTCCTATCCCTAGAGTCCTTCAGCCCTCGGTGCAACAAATCGTTGGATCCGAGCTTTCGACGGCGGCAGCGTCATGCTATTGCTCGAGTAGAAGTCGTTGTAGTCGTCGACGCCATGATCGTCTGCGTCGTCGGAAGCAGTGCATTGCGCGGTCGTATCAGATGGTAGAACCCCGTTCGATATCTGTGTAGAATTCGATTATTATGATCCCATATTCGAAACTCCCGGAAGGTGTCACGTCATCCTTACATGATTCCAAATGTCTAATGTGATCGTTGGTCTTCTCTCAATTGCAGGGAAATACGAGCGCCCCGAGCAGGACCTAAGCTAGCTCGAGCTGACCTAAGCTAGCCTCCACTCCATTACGTCACACTCACCAGTATATAGACCCGTTCATCGGAATAAAGCTCAAAGTCTCAGTAGTCACCATCCAGACTACACCCAACAACTCTCGTGTATTACTTCCATTCTTCCAACCAACAGCTATTCTGATGTGGACTGTGCGGTAGTCAACTTCCATCGAGACAGGACATCATCGTTCTCTTCCAAACACCGTCCAAATCCATAACCCTACCGTCGCATCAGATGGTAGAACTCCTTTCGTGTAGAGTTCGATTATTATGATCCCATATTCGGAGCTCCCGGAAGGTGTCACGTCATACTCACATGATTCCAAATGTCTAACGTGATCGTTGGTCTTCTCTCAACACGGGAGGCGGGACACGAGGCCCGAAAGTAGTTTCTGATCGGTTTCGGTGGATTCAATGTCCAACCCAACACACAGTGGCAACGTTGGGTCGAGTCAGAGGGATAACAGGGGACACCGGGGCATGTTGGCACCCGACTCGCCTTTCTTTCCGCAGTTACGCAATCTACAACCCATCTAAATCGACCCATTCTAGGTTTCTTGTTGGGACTCCCGTGGACTGCAACCGCGCAGGGACAGAATCCAGTACGGTGGCTCCCTTTGCGGACTGCCAGACTTAGAGGTCGTCATCTGTTTCAGTGCCTAAGATCCTCGCATGCGGGGCATCTTGGCACCGAAGCGGTACCGTGAGGAAAACGAGCTCATGTCAATGAAATGTTCCTTGTTGGGGTTTCAGAGCGTTCCTGTCAATTTATTCGGGGATAGATTCTCATGAGATAATCGCCGAAGAGCAAAGATATAATAATCAAGCTTCTCCGACAAGGACTGATTGAAAAAAAATTTCAATGATAATGCTACGCTTCTCCTCCTCCGGAGTTGCGTCGCTTCTTCTTCGTTCTCTCGCGTTCGCGACTTGCGCTTCGATTCCGCTCCTCGACAAGGGCTGCTCGCACAGCATCGTCGGTCAGTTTTGCGGCCGATCTTTTCGGCCTACCTTTACGAGTCGATCTACGAGGTCCAGCTTTCGGCAACGGGAAAAGCGTTTCCGCAGGCGCGTCGACGCGGGCAGCATCTTCCGGCGGCGTCGATGTTCTCGGAGCTCTTTGTGGATCGGTAGCAGAGCTGTGCGCCGCAGTGGCGGCGGGAAAATAGACGAAGACGGCGAACGCCACGGCGTTTTTCGGCGGACCACACACTCGCGGCGCGACTCTCTCGGCCCGAAGGGAGCTCCTAGCTCATACAAACCAATTGACTCACAGGGTGTGAGAAGGCGAAAACGTGAGAAGTACATATCCCACGAAATGAATAGGGATTCGGAAGCGAGTACGTGCTTGATTGATTTATTCTTAATTTACTAAATTTCTAAGAAGCTCCGATTGTCCGCATTTTCTCCGCATTCGAAGAGGAATCGAAGAAAATTTGATGATTCGCTGCGTTTTGCCGCTCGGGAGAGTTGATGGAGCGGTCGTTTTTGACGCGCTCAGTTCTAGTCTGTCCGGATTCCAAAATACACGATGGAGCGCTAGTCAGAACAGGGTGATTCGGGTTCGGATCAAAAATTCCGGAATGACCTGAGACTTCGAGTGGAATAATGCAGCCGAGTCTTGAGTGTCTTCGATGCAGTGTCCCCGGCTCTTCCTGGTGCCCACATGTCCCAGTCTCTCCTATAAGCGCGCTCCCAGAACTACACTTAATGTACATACGTATGGATATATTTTGATTCAGCATGGAATACTCCCCACCAAGTAAGCTGGGGACGCGGGAACACTCCGACGCGGAGAACCAAGTCATGCATTCGATTCCGACTCTATGATCAGTTCTCTGTGTGTTTCTTCCATTCGCCGGGAAGTAGTTGCTCCCGGAAAGCTCCGAATGTTAAGCATGCGACGCTTTCTGGGGATGCTGCAAGATTTACAGGGACTCGCATGCGGGGGATGAACTTCAGTTCCGGGTCGCGATCCGAGACCGACCTCTACGGCGCCGCTGCTAAGACGTCTCCCGGCCGAAGAAGAATCTCCTGACTGACGTATCCACACATTAGATACGAATGACGCCAATACTCGTCTAAATTCTCAACGGACGACTCGGACTAGGATTTCGAGCGAGGATGATGATAGGAAAGAATGATAGCCGCCTAAGCTCCCGTGGTGCCGGCGGGATTCGATGACGCGGTCTCGGAGCATCCGTCCGGTTCCCCTGCTCAGCTCGTTGCGGCACTCAATGATTTTCTATGATATCGATATAGATTCGAGCGCAAGTCAGATCGAGCGCAGGTCCAACTTGCGCGCATTGGCTTTCAGACAGATTTCCAGCTGGGATTGTGGCATCGATGGAATTCCCGGTTATATTCGTGTCTGAGAGCCTCGAAGCCTTTGATATTTTCGAAAAGCATCGTCGCTGAATAATATCTTCTTTTTTTCAGGAATAAAATCGAATGCATGTCTGTCTGTACGTCTCCCGATTACTCTCGAACAAAACTTCCGAATGCGTCGATTTTTCTGAACCGACGCTAGGAGATGCTAGGGAAGGATATAGGCCTATCAAATTTTATAAGGGTTCAATAGTCAGGCTCATTCTTCTTTCTTCCCTTTCGTTTCTATTCAGTGCGACCTCAACTTGAGTCAATGATTGGTGCCTTACGTTGGGACTCAAGTCGAGGAACGACCGAAGTTGAGGATAGGTTCGCCCAGTTGCTCGATGAAGGATTTCTTCAGTATTTCCGTGGGGAAGACGGTTTCGTGTATGCTTGTAGATAGCCAAGGTGTGGAAAGTCTGGTATATTTTACGGAAACTGTGAGATAAAACTCTTGGGTCGCAGGAGAGTCACACAAATCCAATGGAGTAAGAAGTAAGGGAGTCTTCGACTATTCCCTTTCCCTTTAAGAGCGGCATCTGTGGCGAATCGCGAATAATATCACGGAACTTGGATAGAGATTCTGCGATCAGGGAAAGCGATTCTCTCAGCTTCCGAAGAACTGTCCGCGCCCTCGCCCCAGCTCTCCTTCTCCCTCCACGCCGTATCCGAGACTATGATAGATGAGCTCTCGGTTTGAAGGAAGTTCCTTTGCGGACTCAAGCATGATTGGTTATCGAAGTACTCTTCATGAAGATCCATTTACCGCGCGAGACGCGGCCTGGTCTCGGATCGAGGTCTTCATCTTGTTTGTTGTCGAGTTGTTTTAACAAAGTAAGATCTGTCAGCGAGTGAAAAAATTAAGAATCTCGCGGAACTCGCTGCCTTGTTTGAGGCCTCTATTTCGCCTAGCCCCTCGTCCAACCGCGAGAATCGCCGGTGATCGAAATTGAAGCTTTCCTCAGGTGAAATTTGACCCCTCATTGATAATCCTCGATCTGACGAGCCCCGAGGACGAGCTTGTGTGTTGTAGGACGAAAGCCGCCTCGAAGCGGAGCCAGAAGACTGAGATCAGTGACCCACGCGGCGCCACGGACACTGGCAGTGTCTCCGGGTCGCTCAGAATCTGACCGCCGCCGCCGAAAAATGCAGCATTCTTGTTTATACAGAGGTCGATTTTAATATATTCTGCCCACGAGGCTACTGCGAAAAATATCGAGATCTTTTGCTCTGGTCGGCCTCGACCGACTGTCGATCCCTCGGAAAGTCAGGGACGAGGTGAAGAGCCTGCAGGATCCCTCGACCGAGACAGAGAGCCCCCTGGATTCTTTTACCGATATAGACATGCCTATTCCTTGAATCCCCATCGGAGGACGTCGCATTCATAAGCTCTCAATATGAAGAGGATCCCGGCAATAGTTCGATGGTCGACAATAGGCAAATGGTCCAGGTCCCTTCGACCAGGCGTTCCCTTGGGAGTGGGAAGGAAGAGACAGAAAGAGAAAAGGAGTGGCCCTGCTCATCCTTGCTGGATCGGAGTTTGACAGGGATCGTATGTCCCTGAGGGCGCTGAATCTCCAGAATCAAGGCGGAGAACCTCCCCACGGAGAATCAGCGGCGATGAGGTACTATTTCGATGCTGCGGATCGGCAGAGGCTTCGTTCAATTGTGTCGCTACGAGCTGATGCTAGAAACTCTAGCTTAAAGCTGCGCAGACTCCAAGATTTTACACCAAAGTCATTTATTGCCGTTAGCTCTCTTGATATGAGACACTGAGGATAGACACCTAGAGCCCGAGATTTACTTGATTCGAAAATCTTATACACGGTCGACGAGTCGCTCAAATTCCAACATCAAGATCACAAACTCTGACGCATCGAACCTAGGGCACTCATCGGAAGGGGCCGACTTCAAATACCAAGACTGACTTTTGCGACGAGACTCCATAAATGTTGAACCGCGCGATAGTTCTCCGCTTCGTTGAGAGTTCGCTTATTGTCCAAATATGTATATATAAATATCGCCTCATGTACGTATATATCATCACCGCTTTCCCTCGACTTGAAAGTCCATTTGCCCATTCATTCATAAATGACTCAGGGATCAGAACTCATCGCCTGACTGCTGCTTCCGAGATTTCGCAAGCGAGATATCTGAGTGGTAGGGGTGACTCATAGACGATGGTGTAAACATTCGCGATAAGCGTAGTATCGTTCCTCTCTCGAAAAATGCCAGGATTCGGACGCTAGTCCATCTCCTTTCGGATCCGAAACCGATCGCACTGGATTGGTTCAAATCGAGGCGGATTGCAAATTATGGGCATGTTCATCGATGAGAGCGGATTTCTTCGCAAAGAATTCTACGGGGTATCGCTCAAGGGTAACAAACTTCGTAAAATCTACACGATGAAAATTGCCTTCTCAGTGTATTATCGGCCTTTCCACGTATCAAACACGAAATGCTCATTGTCGCATATACTTTTTAACAAATAATGAGTTCAATGACAACTCTGAACCCCGGAATGTTCCTCCCTTATCTTACAAGTATAGGCACGTTTATACCAGAGAAGCTGATGTACTTCGGCAACTGCCTCACGATCATCCACGGTGCAATCGCTTGACTAAAGAAATCCATGAGGGCCATACAAGGGAACGAGGGAGCTTCTGAAAGCCATGTTTCGCAATTTGATTCCAGGAGTCACGCCTTAGAGGAACAATCGTATGCTAGCTCAGAGGTACTACCGAAATGGTCCTCCGTTGGATGTCGAATGAACTTTCAGGAACTCTTGACTAGCAAGTAATAGGCAGAACTTTAAGTAACAGAGAACAAAGCCTGGCTCATCCGCGAATAAAGCTCCGAAGCTACTACTCTCGTGAGTCGAGCTGGGAACTCGTCCCGAAGGAACATTAACAATAGGTCGCTTCTTCCATACCTCCATGACTAGTGGGAATCGTCGACGAAGCGCTCAAGGCGTCTCCCGACCGCGGAAAAAATGTCTCTGGAGGCCTCATCGGAGGG
The DNA here is from genome assembly GCF_000255335.2 of Galendromus occidentalis. NCBI lineage: Eukaryota > Metazoa > Arthropoda > Arachnida > Mesostigmata > Phytoseiidae > Galendromus > Galendromus occidentalis. Next base: position 417,174 of record NW_003805418.1, on the reverse strand, counting down.
CAAGTGTTCTAAAAGTCTGACTCAACGAATAAGAGATTCTCCTCAACATCCCCCATTCAGCCATAGCATTGATTGTTCAAAGGGACTGAGGCTAGAACTGCATATAGGCTATGATCAGAATTCCTGCCTCCAGAGCTAATTTGGTTTGTCGTCACCTCAAATACCGAAATGCATACACCGAGAAATAACATGTATATGTTATTTACATCATCAGAATCTCTTCACAGACCTGAGAAATAATGCCACGACTCAAGCGTCCTTCCGAAAAGACTTCTCCGGAACCGATCTAAGACTTGAACTCGATTGGGGTACATCAATGGATGCGCCGAACAGACCGACGATCAGGGTGTAGGATCGACTCGGAATCTTCTGCGTCCATTTCCTCGTTTCGATTTCTCTACCGAATATACTATGTCGGCTAATTAATCAGCCTAACTCATTTGGACAGCGAGACCCAATTAAGCCAGGGGAGAAATCGGACGTGATTTGTCGATGGGATGATTTTTGAACGAATTATCGAGCAATCGATCGGTTGTGCTTCTCGAGTACCACAAGTGTTATTTTCCTTTCGTCGGGAGCTCCAAGGAACCCTCACATTTGACGACGACATCTGACACAATACAAAAATTGGCAGGACCAATTTTCAGACTTTCACTTTTTCTATTCAGCTGTCTGATTCGGCAGATGTGTAGAAATGTGATGGTGCATCTGTGAGAGATTGGACACGGAGTTAGAGGATTGTTTATTCATCAGATTCATCTGATCCCCCCCCCTTCAAAACTCTCGAAACTCACATGAGCCGATGTCGCACTTTTCTTCATAATTTTGCCACTCATTATAAGGCGTCCGAAGCCCTCTTGATGTGCGAATGCGTACCCCGACCTAGAAGAGGCAGACAGATTGTCCGTGATCAGATAGTTTTCTCGACGGTATCCATCGGCGGATATCCTCTGCTCCGAGCAGGCTCGACGGCATCGATCGCGTGGATCGATGCCTATACTTCGTGCTACATGGTTACGTGCCTTATAGAACGTCGTGATCGACGGAGGCTCCGTGCGGTCGTCATGTGAGGCTCCGAGGGTCGTGATTTGATTCTCTGGAGACGCTGTTTGAGACGCACTCGATCACTGAGCGTGGGAAAGACGTCCACGTAGAAGAACCTGGAGCATAGATTATGTGAGAGACTGTGACTTGTTTGAGATGAGCCCTATATTCCATTGGGGGAGCCGTCCTTACCGGAATGCAACAACAGGCAGCATCAGAATGGTGACTGTGAGCGCAGCCACAAACCAGAACTGTGGCGTGCGCAGTGTTACGCGAAGAGATGCCATATACGCGTTACCTGTCACATGTGAGAGCAGTATTGAATATTTCCGTAATCTCCTTGTGGAAGAGACGTCTCATAGAGGAGAAAAGAGATCGATTCTCCCCGTGACAGGAAGAAACGATTGCCAAATTAAGTAGTGCTCTCGTGATTCCATTTTGCTTGTGGAGGACTCATTTCCATATTTTTCCAGCTCGGTGTTCCTCAATCCCCAGAGTTCGCTCATCATGAGAAGGCCAGAGGGGCTTTGAATTTCAGGGTTCGCGCCATTCGGCGGAAAGAGTTTCGAAATCCTGCATCTCGCACAAGTACGGAATGGGGCCCCTTGTCAGCTTTCTTTCTCCGAATCTCTTCTGAGGGGTTCGGCAAAAAGCTTGAACAACACCGATCTTGAAAACCACAAGTTGAGACCTCTGCATTATCTACCATCCAGCTATTCATTCGGATGCCGATTGAAGTATTTGCCAATCATGAGGATGGCAGCCCTGACATCCCCCGCTTCTCTACAGCGGATCGCATGCCTCGGCAGAGACGCTCTGGAACGAGATAGGGGCGGGACCGGGGATTGCGTCCCTTATATCCGAGTGCCCGTTACTGTGTCCTATATAAGCGACTCAATTGAAACCCCGAAGGCTCGGCCGGGCCCGAGCAATAATTGGTCCATGATCATGAGGTCCGTTATAATTTATAAGGGAGTTTCTCCGTATACGGTGCTTTCATGCAACTCAGCAGGCGAGGAATTATGCCAGTGATGCCTCAGATGAAAATCACTCGCCCGTATGTGGTGCGGAATTCGGTTAGGCGTGTACCTTCCTCTTGCTAAACGATCTCTTTGCAAGCAACATCCGCTGACAGTATCGTGCCACCAAGGAATCATGCCTTTCGTGGGGAAGAAGGAAGTCGACATGAGACCTGGTCAATGTGCCGCGGAGAATGATGTGAACGCTATATCACATGCTCTGCGCCGCGGACCCGAGTTCACGGTTGGAACTTGGGTGGGATCGATTTGGGATAATTAAAACATTCGTTCGAGCTACACAGTGAATGGTCGAGACAACCGCAATTCGGTGAAAGAATTCTCCGCGACGCAGGAAGATCTTCCGAGAACAGTCGGACGTGGTTGGATGCAGCATTCGTTCCAGAACACCACCGTGTTCAACTCCGGCTTACCGGTAATTCGTTCTTCCAGAAGCGTTGCTGATTAAAGATACCACCGTTTAAGATGCGGGCCGAATAAATTCTCTCAAGTATTTCAAGGAAAAGAGCAAGGCTCACTCAATAAGTTAGAGAATATCCGAGCGCAATCGACGAAAGATATACGATATCCTTGCTCAGAACATCTGCATGAGCTGATCGAGTATGATACCTCACATCCCTCCTCGAAAAGATATGATCAAGCCTAGCATGCCTATCAAAAATACGCCACGAAGCTCCTCAAAAATGCAATGCTGTCGGACGATTCACAAAATGCACATTTCGGCAAAATGCAAACTATAAAAATTCTGTTGGGCTCCATCGCTACCAGATAGTCAAAGTATTCTCGTCTATCACGAAAAGCATTGATGACAGCGAGAAACAACAATGACGATACCACTCGCAACGCTCGGAGCGAAATTGAGTCTTATCTTTGAAAAAGAGTTCGACAGAAAAGGGAGCCAGAAGACTGAAGCAAGAAGAGAGTTCGATAGACCAGCGTAGGCACCGAGAGTCCAGCTGGGAGCATTCTTCCTGGGGCCGCCGACGAAACTTGTCGCAGCAGCTTATAGAAAAACTTACCTATAAAGTCGGAGTTTATCAGTAGGGTCATAGCAAAATAGAACGCTACAGATCCCCAAATGCAGATGTGGTTGAACAACGTCCAATACGTTGTGTCGATGGCGATCTGGCAGTTGACAATGATCACCTGAAGGGTAGATTAGAGGAGATTAACACCGATGCCACTGCCAAATGGTATTGATTCTCGGCAGGAAACTACGGAAGCTTACCAAGATCGTCGAGACGACGGTTCCAAATAATTGGTGGCCATCGAGGTTCTCGCCGTTCTCGGCGATGCTGTTGTTAAAAGCTCCTGTAATCCGCACGCGAATCGCGTCAGAGGGAGCTTCATTCCCTGAGTGATCTAACCGCTATCGAGAGCTCTCTCTCAGATTGATTTGTGGATTTACCGTATGGTATGAAGAATAGTACAAATGATGTGACGACTCCGTGAGCCACGCTCTTCAGAAATTCCACCTGGAATCAGACAATCGTCTAGTCGTTTAGCACGAGAGAATTCTTCTCATATCCGACTTTGGAGCGTCTCTCGGTAATGCCCTACAGATAGACTCACCTTATTGAACAACAGGTTCAAGTGCCCGGGTGTATAAAGTTTCGGATATCGTATTGAGTGGTAGTCATTGACGTCCTGCAAAGGGTATGGAATCCGAATTTGCACGTCTGAATCTCGCACGCCAAGTCTCGGCACACTCGCTCCCTGTCGTAGTGATCCCATGTCATACTCACTTGGTCGAATACTCCAAGAGCCAATACAGGTAGTGATGTATAAAACACGTTATAAAACGATATGAAAACGGGATCGTACAGGGTCTGAAAGTATAGAAATTCGCTCTTGATTAGCTCGAATTCGTGGAGATATCCGCTGACTATTTTTTTCATGGGAGGAGAAATGCCTGAATTCCATTCGGGGACTTGCCTGCGCGGAAAACCCACAGAAGAAGGCAAACCAGAAATGGCAGAGAGTGAATGCAAAATTTTTGTAGAAAAAATATCTGAAAGGGGAGACATCGAGCTCGATTATATCTTGACTTCTGAAAGTCCGAGAAATCGTGCGGATTCTCTCCATTTTTCAGACACGACCAATTACCGAAGAAATCTGCACATTCGTAGGTAAGACCAACGTCCGTGGACGAGGAGTAATCTTTCGAGGAAACGAAACTGCGCGATTGAGAAATCCGAGGCTAACACAGCCTGCATACCCTCTTGCCCTGAAATTCCCACACCTATATGGGCCACTAGGAGAGAAAATTAGGCGAAGTTATTCTTCGTGAAATCATGTACACGCTTATTCCGATGCGAGGTCACCGGTCACGGAGGTTCCCGGCCCGTACCCGGGACCTGATCTCGCAGGCATTCTGCAAAACTCACTCTTTATCATGGAAACATCGTTCGCGCCGTCCCCAATGGCCAATGTGACCGCTTTCTTGTGTTTTTTCACAAGATCCACGACTAGGGCTTTTTGTAACGGTGTGACCCGACAGCACACGACGGCCTTGCACCTACATGAAATATTTGAATCGTTATGGCGCTCATCGAGAATGAAACAATACGTTCGGCCGAGCTGCGGTGGGGTAGCTCGGATCGCCGCCGAACGATCTTATTCGATTCGACTCACCTCGATGCGACTTCGAGGAACAGGAGTTCGAGATCTTGATCCAGCGCGTGAACCAATGAATGGCCGTTCACTATGAGTGCAAATCCTCCGAAGGAATCAGAGAAATCCCATTCCCCCCCGCCAGTTCCATCGTCATCGTGGAACCTTGAAGGCGAATTCCGATCAGAGCTCGTGCTAGATTTTGAGCTCCGCTTCGAATGTCACCCAGACATCTCCTTGGAGCCTCCTCGGACTATGGGTAAACTCACCTAACGATCGATAAGTCTCCCCCCGCAGCGCTTTGTGAAACGACCGATGCTATGTTTTCCCGGAAAGTGCGTAGTTGCTTCCACACCTAGAGAAGAGGATCGTTTAGCTCGCTGATCAGCGAGAGATTTCACTGATCATGAGCTCGACGATCCCGTCTTCGAGATCGATACAGTGTCACAATATTCCGCATGGAAAATGACCTCATCTTTTTCGGAGCCGTCCACGATAAATATATCGACCATCTCGTCCGTCAACAACTGGCATGAGTATCCGATATTTATTGCTGTCTCTGAAAACATTATGGAAAAAGTAGTGAATTGGAGTCCTTCAAACCGGAGGAGCGCGACTTCGCGTCAACCTTCTCAGTTTTCGGGATTTGTCCGCTGTACCTTGTTTGTCTCCCGTCAGAACCCATAATTTGATCCCGGCAGCCGCTAAATTCGCGATTGCTTGCGGCACCCCGTCCTGGAGTTTGTCTTCGATCGCTGTTGCGCCTATGAAGCATTCATTGTAAAAAAATCTGTAAGTGAGCAACAAGCTCTCCTCGGGGAATCATTGATCTGAGAGGCAGAGGGAGAATTCTCAGCGCTTCTGCAGGGTCCGAAACTCCGGACTCACCTATGAGTATGAGATCGCGTTCAATTTCTTCATTCACAGCGTCGACAGCTTCTTCTCTGTTGTCCAAAGTGATCGAGGCCTTGTGGTGCTTGTCCGACCACTGTTCGAAATATGATTCGTCGATATCTTTGTAGGCCAGACAGAGGGTCCGCAATCCTTCTCCCGCGAATTTCTGTGGGGGTATTCATGAGGGGATTATTGCTGAGCCCTCCACAGGGATTTCAAACCCTGATAGTGTGACGGGAACATACGTTTAGATGTTCCATGGTCTGCTCTTGAAGATCCTTGCACGCTTCCGAAAGTCGCTCGAAAACAACGGAATCCGCTCCTTTGCAGTAGAGCTTCAGTCGCCCGTCGGGACTCCTATGGAAGTAAGCTCTTCGGAATCTCTCCCGTTGCAATGTATAGAGCCTTGCAGCTTTCGAGAGAATGCATTGAAATCCGTAATTTGCAAAACGCCAGAAGAATCTTACCTCACAATAACCGACATTCGTTTTCTAACGTTGTTAAAATCGAGAATAGCTAACAATTCATAGACTTCTTCTTTGCCCCAAACGCTGATCGTTATGCTTTTTGGCGTTCGGTTCTGGAATTATGGGAGAATTTCAAGGAGGCGCTTCACGATCGGAGTCGAATCCAAAGATTACGTTCGTTGTTCGGCTCTCGTACAAGGAAAGCAACGCATCGACTCACTTTGAAAACGAAACCGAAGTTTCTGGCTGCTGAGGTCAATGCTTCTTCGTCAGGCGATTGCGCCTGATATTCGAGAACGCCGTCTTTGATCTCAGACATCACAGTATGGCACAGTGCCAGAAGACTGCAAAATAAGGGTTACTCGTGAATGAGTTATCCTAGTCGAGGCATACGGAACATAATATGAATGCATGATCGTTGAACGTTTCGGTAAGCCGGCCCACCGGAAATAGTTCTCAACGTGTGGCTCCCCACTCTTAACGTCTTGTAACAGAGTTTTGTCGTAAAATCTGAACTTTGGCTCGTAGTCAACATTTGCACTGAAATCCACGGGAACCATATCCTGCAAGGAAGAATATGGAGAATCATAATTTTCAGGGCTGAGACGACCACGCCGATGACGTATGTAGACTTGGGATCGGATTCATTCCGCCAAAGTACAGAGTCGAAACCCGTACCTCCGTAACTTCAATCGGTTCACCGGTCTTGCTGTCCAAAACTTCTCCATAGAGTTTGCCATCGATGGAGGCTTTGTTGAATGTCATTATGTTTTGCGTTAATGTCCCGGTCTTATCACTGAAAATATACTCGATTTGGCCTAGCTCTTCGTTCAACGTTGTCGTTCGAGCTCTGGCAGCCTGGTCTTTCGGCGCGTAGTACATTTTCTCGTCCCAGTTGATCCATAAGGAATGCCAGAAGCGGATGACTTCAACACTGAAAGACGGGAATTTTATTTTTCCACTCTATTCTCTGGTCATGAATCGGGGCCACCCCAGGAAGCGAGGAACCGCCGATGACGTCGAGGGAATTAGGGAGAAATCTTTGCGAGGGAATGCACGATTCCTTCATGAATACACCAACCTGACATATAGCGATATGGGTACAACAGTATTGAGCACAATAGTATAGGAGAAAAAAACGAGCAGCGATATAAGAGCTGCTCCCCCTGCCGGATTATCGGTCGTAATGATCGAGGCGTCCCACGGCAAGAAATCACGGAAGTATTGTCCTGGAGAGAAAATTAATTTCTGTTGTGAGAGAGCTGGACCAATAGTGTACTGATAGCAATGTGACAAGGGTCGATGTCGATTCGGATCTGCTTCTCCGTGGCGATCAACACACCTGTTACTGTTTCCCATACGGAGCATGCGACGGAACAGAAGGTACAGATACTAAAGAGGAAAAACACAATTCCCAATATAAGGACATTCAGGAGTCTGTCGAGCGAAGTTCGCTTGAAGATTGTTTTGCCGCTGTTCTGCATTAGCTTAGTATCGCGTCCGGCAAAAATCACCATCCCGTAGCACCTGTAACAGATTTGACAAATCCGTCATGAGTTGTGGACGTTTTCAACGCGAGGAATTCTTCCCGCGACCGCGTGCATCCGACCAATCGATAGATTCGACCCCGGGAATGCCAAGGACAAAGACGCACCAATGAGTGTTCCTGAGCACACATCCTCGCAAGAGGATCTTGTCGTTGTCGATAGGATGAGTTTGATTTTTCCAATTGAGGGTTCCTTCGAACTTGTTCAGGTTATTGTTGGGCAATTCGCACACGATCTCGCCTGGAAGACGTCAAAAATTCGGATTCCGGAGGCTGTCGGCAGCGCTCCACATTTTGAAAGAGATGTGGAACTCTAACACAGAGATATGTCTCGAATTCCTACCATTGAATTTCGATAGGAGCTGCGTGTCGTTGCCCATCTCGGCGGTGTCGGGAATCGCTTGCCGGCATTTAAGGTTCGTCTCTCCATCTAACTCAGCGGTTTCTATATAGCACAAGCCATTTGGTTCTGAGGATGAAAGTAGCAATAGGTCGGCGGCAACGAATTGGTCGTTTTCCATGAAGATCAGGTCGCCCACTTGTACCTGTCGACAGCGAAACGATTGAAGGCTAGATCCTTGTTATAAAATTAAGGTATCCGATCCCTCCAGGCTCGGAATGATCAAGGCACGGGCGAGGAATCCTCTGCGATCGCGGAATCGAGTTTCCCACTTACCTTATGCCACCGCTCTTCCACCACCGTGCTTCCTCGGAGAACCTGAGCGAAATATTCGTTAATACTGAGGCGAGTCGTTGAGAACTGGGTCGGGTACTCCTAAAGCCATCTGTGCAGGTACTCGGTGCCTTTTGGATAGGAGCACGGTACCTTTGAAAGTCGGTTGTTAACCGAATTATCACTCCGATGCCGCTGAATATCGTCCACTGCATCTTTGGCCGCCGTCAATGTCAATACGACGATAAGCGGCACGGCGGTGGTTACTGGAGTTAATGAGGATATCTGCGGGATGAGCTGCAGGACCTGGGGGCGCAAGTCGAATGTTCCGAGGAAAATCAACGACTGTGACTCAATTTGGAATCAAGCCTCTGAGAGACTCTCGCGCCAGGGGAAAATAGTATTTTTGTCGAATCGAGCACTTACGAGGAGGCACAAAAAGTAGAAGTTGGCAAGTCTCTGGAACTGTTCGAAAAGATTTCTCGGGACAAACGTCAACACTGTATACTTCGAAGTTTTGATATAGTTGTTCTGGAAAACGAGCAAGAGCAGATTCAGACTCTCTGCGCGCAGATTCTGCAGACCTTCGCTGGCTCGAGCGAATGACCTATGCTCGAATAATGGAAGGCCTGAATGGAAAAGCTCACCGCATAGTTGAATTGGGCATTGAAGTCAGGATTATTAGCTCGAATCCGTCTTTGGGTTTCTGAAAAAAATCCGATCAGCTCATTGCGATTCACTCCAACATGGACTTGAACATGTGAAGTACGTCGGCCATCACGATTCGGTAATAAATCTAACCGCCCAATCTCCTTGAGGTTGATCGGGAATGCCACGTTATATATAATCGTAAAAGAGGCCATTGTTGGGAATGCCGCGGCATATTTAATCCTAGAAGAGGCTATCGTAGAGGGGGAGGGCTCTCATATCGATCCGCCCAGTAGTTCTGTCTGGATCCGCCACTGCATTTATATAATTCAACAAGAGTTCAAGATTTTGGGCTGAAGAGCGGTTTCGTGACCTGTACGTCAGAGCGGATCAAACCGTCCATGAGCACCCCTTGTGTCGGTTTTTGAGATCAGAAAATCGAGGAAGCTTAGAGCTGGGTTTGCCGAAAAAGTTCCTTATATGTGTTACGAGACGCCGCTAGACGACCCCTGAGCACAACGACAGCATTATCACGCTGTTGTCTCGACCGATGAGTGGGAGGAGCGGTGTGAGGTCGTTACTGCCAGCCTTACCTCACATCGGAGCGAGTCTTCAGCTTGAGATCAAAGATTCAGCCAAGCGAGCGGCTCGCCAAGAGCCCACCTCCCCACGGAACTGGGTCAAACGTCGTGCTCCACGAAAATTCATCTCCTACGACCCAGACAGCGCGGCACAGTAAAGCCACCTCCTTCTAACTAGCATAGTGGCACATATAATCTGCGTAGACGGATTCACAGCATCGAGATACAATAATTATGAACCTCGTCTACGTTCACTCATCAATACATCACCGACCGAGATCGCTCGACTCTGATCTCCATTTAGACCGTCGTCATCATTGAGCCACCCGAGATGATTGGTTTTGAGCGGGAATTTTCAGCCGACGAGATGGCTCAGAGCGAAATTTCCATCAAAAGTGGGTCAATGATCAATCGCCCCGATCAGAGGAAGGTGTTATATGCTCGCTGCTTTCTCTGGCGGCAGTGGGATTCTTTTCATTTCTGATCTAGCTGCCTTCGGAGTACGCGTAAGAACCTCATGTCGAGCAGGTATATCACAATCGAGACGTGAGGCAGAATCGAGCCCGGGAGTCTCGAATTCAACGGATGGGCTTCCGTGGATTGCGAGACCCTAACTGGGTCACCCGCTAACACCGAGGTCGTCAAGGATTACGTGGGTGAGGTCAGGACCCGAACGACCTCGGACCATAGAAGAGATTTTTGCTCTCGAGAGGAAACAGGCTCTGCGCTGATGCGTTCTTCATCCCTCCGTCGTTCGAGTGACAAGGTAATGATGATTCGGGATCATGATAATAATATGAACTCATCGATTGAAAACAATCATGTACATACTACCTCAGAAATATGCGTTGCCAGCCACCGGGGGAGCCAACGATTCGTCCCGAAGGAATACATGGCGAGGACAGACTAGGGAACGAAATGCATTCTCGACGATCGATGTTTTGAAGGTCATACCATCCAGAGAGGAGGCAGCAGAACTTCCGCCCGAAGGCGGGCTTGAATGCTATCCTTCCCTCCTTTTGGTTATGCCGCGATGTCAAAAAACAAACTTCGTAGCACTCAGCGAGCTGAACAATCTCTTCCGATCTGTTGCCCGCTACCCTCTCATGCCTGGCCGACAAACATTGAAAACATCCTCGAGCCTCCTTCCGCGTTGATTCGGCTATATCATACATCTTGAGCAGAAATACCCAAAAGGATTGACCTTCCCGAGAGAGGATACGATTCCGCGATGAGGATATGAAGGTATTCACCTATTGCGGTTCTCTGAATTCCAACAGTTCTCGGTACTGGGGAGAGCCAGAGCGGAAGATTTCGTTTCCCCCTGCCAAGATTCGTTTTCTTATGGTGGCTCTGCGACCAGCTCACTACGATGGGAGCCTGTCAACACGAAAAGCCGGAGGAAGCTCGGGTCGGTCGGGCTTTCTGCCCTGTCCTCAAGGAAAAACAGTGACATGGAGGTCGAACCGCTTATTTTTCCACCTCCTCAGGAAGTATTCGCTTCTCCAAAGGCACCGCCGTCGTATGCATGGTGTTCATCTGTCAGACACGTCGACAATACTTCATAGAGTAATTTTGCGGGGAACTTCTTGTGGACATTGTTTAGGACCAAGGTTAACCCCAGGGAGACCACCATGTATCCCGTAGACGAGAAAGTCTGAATGAAGGGGTCCGAGTCGCTCGTATACGTCTGACCCCAGAGTCGATCGGGAAGCCCCCTTCCTCAAAGCCGAGGTCAAAGCTCCCAGGTGACGTCTCCAAGCCTGGAGAGCAGAGGTCAGAAGCCCCGAGAAGGAGCAACGATGAAGCTGCACGGCCAGTTTGAGCGTGAGTTTCGGAAAATCATCTCGAAATTCGGTGAATTCCGGGTATTTCGGAGGTCCAGGCGCTCGAAGCTCGGAGGTAGCTGAGATTCGCTCGTCAAGATTCTAGATAACTCCCTTCCCGGCGTACTTACGAAAACCGTGGATGATGGCCTGCGAAAATCTCCGTACTCTTTCAAACCCATTCGAGGCTCCACTCGCTATGGATTTTTTCGGTTCTTGTGATGAATCAGCGACTCGATTCCTATGCGGGGCGATTTGCGCCCGGGGATTGCTCCGACGAGCAGCTGAGCTCCTATCTGCGGACCGTCTATGATGGCTTCCTCTGACGGCGGGATCCGATGGATTCGATCTTCGATGATGACGCTCCCTAGGGTTCCATTCCTCGGGGTCCTGGGGAGAGCCTCTACTGCCTCGGCTCCCCCGGCGATCTGTGGATTCTCTCGGAGATCGTCGGTGCTCCCTTGAACGGGGCGATCTTCGCCGCTCGCCTGGAGAGTCTCTCTGACTCAGAGACATGAGCATTTTGAGCCGGGCTCGAGCTCAAGATGAAGCGGCGTCGGTAGGGGCTTTCCGAGGTAGGATCGAATCACACGCAGCGGGGGCTCATCGCAAGCGGATGGCGTCCACTCGCTCACGTCCCGGAAGATTCTGTACACATTTGGCTTGTTTCCACGGAGGTCACGTCCACATGATCCGGTTTTCTTCGGGAATCCACACCAACGGAGCATTTGACAAAAGAGACCAGTCGGATTCCCTCGTCTGCTATTCGAGGGTCAGTACGCCTCCGAAGCTTCGACGAAGCGTTGCGTTTCTACTTCTAAGCTGGGCGATCGGTCGCCGAATTGGGTGATCGTTGTCGCAGTCGTTGTCGTATTCTTCGAAAAGCCGGCGGAAGAGGAACGGGGAGAACAGCAGCAACAAACGCGGCGAAGCGAAGAAAGTCAGGGGGGCGCCTGAGGAAAATTCGAAAGATGGCAACGCGAAGCTAGAGCGGGCACCCCACGGGGTACCCAACTCCACTCGTGGTTCCTTCCCCGAAGTCTCTCTCAACTGAAGAGTCGTTCGAAGACGTGGTCCACTTTTCTTGAAGAGAAAGCAAGGCTCACAAGCAGCGCACGAACCGAGAATCACATGTCTTCTCAGCTGATGCAGGTCGCCGTTTGCCTAACTCTGATCAGTCGGGGGGTGTGGACCGGTTGAGGAAGGGCCTTGGGTTGGGCCTGTTCGTTCGTGAACAGGGCGTCGTCCGAAGGACAAATCACGCTACGTAGCCGCCGCGAACAGTGAAGTAGTGCCGCAAGGTCGGGAGAGCCGGTCGTCTCCGGGCGATGTATTTTCCTAGTCTCGAGGGACGATACCCATCTAGTGAATAACATTGCCGAGAGCGAAGTTGACCGTTTGGAGTATTGAGATTTTCCTCCAGCTCGAAGACCGATGTTCGCGCGGTCGTTTCGCCAACAACAAGGTTTTCCTTGTCGCAACTACCCCGCATGAATGTGCCTAAAAACCCTTGCTCGAACACGTTTTACCCTCACGTAGCCCTCTCTTTCTCCATGGGTCTCGATTCCCTTCCCTACAAGGAACTCACGAGCCTCTCATTCAATGAACGTAAATCCCATCTCGTCTCCATGAGGCGATAACATCTCTTCGTTCGCGCATATAGGCAAGTTCTGCACTCGCTCGCTCCGTACTCAACAGTCGGGGAAGTTCCGCGGAACGGCTAGATATGCGGAAGAGGGTTGCAGCGTCTCGAATGGTTATTTCAGAATTACGCGAATCTCAGCGGCAGCTCAAGCACGACTTGTATTTTTCCGTCGAGGTTCCGAATTTCCCCCGTCATCCCCCCGCGAAAATACGCTCTCGCGCCCTATTGAGATTACCTCCGGAGGCTTAAACTATGCCTACGTTTTCTTTCCCGGAGAAATCTCTGGGTCTCCCGTAACTAGCTGTGAATCTGAACCAGACTCTCAACATCGGTTTTCATCGCGAAAACGCTCGATGCTGTGTATTCGCGGAGCTCATGTAGATCATTCGTCATAATCTCCGGAAAAGGGCTGCCTTTGTCCCTGGTGGCCCATAGTCGAGTAGGGCCGCAGCCAGTGGAGGTATATTTAGAGCAGAGGAAAAGCTGACGGGAGAAATAGATTTCGGTGCGTTGTCGGGCCGTCACTTAGTGTTGAGCTGGATCCTTCTGGATCATTCCCGCAGATCGGGAGAGGCGGAGGGTCGTTCCTCGATCCTGTCGATGAGGATAAAAGATGAAGCTAGGGAGTTGAATGCGAGTCTGGAGGCAAGGTCTGGCCGATCAGGTTCGTCTGGATTAGCTGAATCTGCAGCTCAGCCACTCGAACAAGCTCTGCGTTCCCCCGTACACGAGTAATATGAAAGGGGAATTCCCGCAGCATCCAATCGCAATAATTGTATTCACGCGCGGCATCGCCGCTCATGACGCACTGAGAGTGACTGACGAGCGGGGTCTACCGTGTTCACAAAGCTCGAGAGACTCACTGACAAGGGACGTACCAGAACTGCCCCCTCGCGATTTCGACGGGATAGTGCGGGATTCGAAGGTCGACTCGAGTCTAGAAAAACGCCATATGTCCTTGCGGCAGGTGGGCCTTTTTGACCGAATGAGTCGACCACCTTCATTCTGGGTTTTCTATTGAAAATAGCCTATTTTCCATAGATTTTCTCTACAAGCTGCCTCAAAACTCAAACCGCTGTCATGGAAGCTGTATGAATGGGCTCGCTCAGAAGTGTGACCTAGAGCCGCGACCTAGGCTTCTCGACAAATCTGACGTCAAACGCTTCAGAGAGTACAAAGAGCAGATGGGAACTCGAGGATCGAGGACGCTCCCTCGAGGTGTCGAAATACTGCAAGGAGATGTTCGACTCCGCACGGGCGAATGGGTGCATCGTTCACGACCGCACAATTAGGATGTGGGCTTTGCAAAAAGCAAGGGATCTCAGATTGACCCTATTCACAGCCTCCCATAGTTGGATAGCAAGATGGAAAGCTACCAATCGAGTCTCAACGCGGAAGATCGTCAAGTTCATCACCTACAAGCATCAGAGAGAGCGGAAAGAGATCGAAAACGAAGCACTGGCTCTCATCTTGGCTCACGTCGATGAGATACACGGGAAATACGATCCGGATGAGATATTTAATACGGATCAGTCTGGCTTTAGACGATGGAAGGACTCCGCCAAGAGACTCACTGAACATTGCCTTCTCTTCAACTTCAGAATCGACCAGAGGCATGACGTTTTACGGTTGCATTCGTTAATATTAAATCAGTTCCAGCACCCGGCCTTCCGGCCAATGTGGCTGTGCGGTTGGCGACTTGGAGGCTTCGAAGTACCCGAGTGGGTTCCCATCTCTGTCAGAAATGTTGTTCACTTTCTACGAGGATTGTTCCACGCCAGATTGCAAATTGGCTCCATTCATTCGATGTATTCACTGTGAGAAAGTTCTGTGCGCCCGATGTTTTTTCGTGTCATATCATTGCTGTAGTTTCTTCCTCACATGAACTGAATCCTCGTCGGAAGCGAATAAAGCTTCTACAAGGTTGTACAGTCTCTACAATCGTGGTTTTCGATATCGCGAAATCTCACAGAGTGAACAAACTCTGTGAATGACGAAAATGGCACCGAATTCAAACGGCGGGGCCTATCGCGGCTCTGAGCGAGCTCATCATCCAGCTTCCATGACAGCGGTTTGAGTTTTGAGGCAGCTTTAAGAAAAAATCTGTGGAAAATAGGCTATTTCCAATGGGAAACCCAAAATGAAGTTATTCGTTCAAAAGGGCCCACCTGCCGCAAGGACATATGGCGTTTTTCTAGACTCGAGTCGACCTTCAAATCCCGCACTATCTCGTCGAAATCGCGAGGGGGCAGTTCTGGTACCTCCCTTGTGAGTTCGCATTGATATGCACAAATGGGGAGCTGATTATTTCCTCGACAGAAAGGCAGGAATGCTCATGTTCTCTAAGGGTCGTAGAAGCAGCCGTATGAGATGAAAGGAATTCCCACCGAGGAATTCAGTCTGAGATCGGAAATGAATTACGGCCAGAAAGCAGGCCGAGCACGAAATTCATCGATCAAATATGAAATTCAGATATGTACATGTTTGCCACCGCTACGGCAAGCGCCCAGCACCTATACCGCGGCAGTCGATCGATACCGCCATTTCATTAAGAAACTTGCTATCTTCACATTTATAACGGACGCTTGAAAGATGAATACGTCTCGCGCCCCATTGTACATGTAATGAGCCTTCAAGGCTATTGAGTGACCCGATCAAGCACGAAATTCGGTCGCCTGGTCAGATGAGCGATCGAAGGCTTACCTAATCCGACTCGGGTGGTTCTCCGAGCAAGCCGCGTGATTCATGCAGAAAATCTGCATAAAAATCATAGGAGACTCTGGCCGCGTAGGAACGGTCACAGCGAAGCCGAAAGATTTCGAGAAATCATTGGAATGTGACCTCAACGATTGTTCCGAGTCTTTTTTATTCGCGAAAGGAAAAAAAACAGAATCAGTTCGACGCACCAGGCAAGAGAAACGCCGAACGTTGTCCGACCAAGGCCGTTCGGTAAACTGTCATTTGAAACAATGGCAGTCCAGGAGGCGCTGCAACAGCCGAGACCGAACAGTCGAACAGCTGCTGTGCAAGTCCCGATATTATTATTAGCTGGGACAGATTACATGGTACAAGCTCGAGTCGACTCCGGCATCGCTGCGGATCGCTATTTCGTGAGAATACAATGCACAAGGTCGTCGTCTTCAACTCGTTCCTGGAATTTATGGCTCCTGAGTTCCGTGCCGAAGCCACACCCGACTGTAAAACGGTTGCTCGACATATTATATAATAGCATCATGGCGAACACAAACAATGAGACGGTCAGAAAGTGTCGCCGAGGCTCGCTCGATCGAATCCGCGGTTCTAGCGCCGAGGCACAGAGTGCATCGCGTCACGATAACCACGTTTGTCAAAACAGCCAGCAGCGATCGACACGTTTCGAGCGTATCGCTCGAGAGTGTGAGAACCCCTCCTAGCTTCGACTATATCCCGCTTGGTCGAGTCGAATATGCAGCTTTCGGATAAAGCCCGTTGTTTGAAGGGAATTTTCGCGTTGAGAGACTGCCCTTTCGATTCCAAAAATTAAGGTCACCGGGAGCGGAACACAAAAATCGTCGCGATTGGAATGGTCCGGGAGCTGAGCGGAACTTGAGCGTCTTGTCTACGATCAAGCCTCGTCCCTGATTCTCTTTCTGCTTGCAGACTCGTTTCCTCCACCCCTCCTCCCATTCCAGGAGCAGCGTGACTTACCGTCACGCGACTACCCGAGGCTTCAGCATCGCTTATTTGGATCGGTATCAGAAGCCCAGAAGACATTCGAAGTTAACAATCGTTATTCGTCCTTGGTAGGCCAGACTTCGCGCGGAGGTGACTGAGTTCGGGGCAGGAAGACCAGGCCGAAGACGGACTTGACGGCCGAGAGGAACGAGCGACCGACGAGCCCACCGACCACACGAGAGAGGACCTCGCCCTGAGCTTCCTGTTCGACTTCCGGCGGCAAAAACCTCTACAAGGACGAATGCTATCCATAACGAGCTGGGTGGAGACTAACAGAAGCCGCGTGGCGGTCTCTGTACAGTCGGAAATGGTGGTTTCATTGTCTTCGCCCAAACATTATCCGATTGTTATCTCACCCCGTCCCTCTATTAGGGTGAATCCAGCTTCATCATTCATGGCGACCCGTAACTCGCGCAGCAAGTCTCCAAGAATGAGGTCCGCCATTCCGACATCCGAGCATCTGGAGCTGGACCGATTCTCCGAAGCTGGAACTATTCGAGGAAGTCCACAGATACATCGACCCTCACGGTTCGTCTCCACGCTTCCCCGCGGGTAAGCTCGGCTCAACATTCGGAATCTCACTGGTCTTCAGTCCACGGGTCCTCTGGTGCTCCGCGCCCCGCCCAAGCGGTCCCTATCGCCGATCCGATAGGTCCGCACCTCGAACGATGCACTGGCCCGAAGGCTCGGGAGACTGTAAGCGAGCGGATGATCCGAGTGAAGGGACAGCTCTCGGGAAGCGTTCACTGTACGCCTGTGAACGATGTACCGCGATTCCCCTTCCGCTCGTGGACTAATCCCGCGGGGGGAACTCGGTTTCTGAACAGCTTCCGGATCGTGGTTTGTGTTGAAGTTTGAATGCTGGCTAGCTGTCCATTAGGTAATGGAACCCCAAGATTAAAGTCGTCAGTGCCACCTGTAGGGCGGCGCGGCGTGTCTTGGGTGCGGCCAGAGAACGCCCGTTGTTCCAATGTCAACCACCGTATAGAGTGGCATGTGTCAAGTTCGACCATGGAAAATGTTTCGCAAGACCGAAAAAATCACAGACTCTTCGCTGGATCCGGTGGACCAATCATCTTGGGGTTGGCCTCCGGGCTCATTGGAGTCCGGGGAGCATTCGATCAACCAATATTTAATTATTAAAACTCCCGGGCGGAAATATCCTATTAGGTAAATACCTCATCAGTCTGGAGACGAATGCGGAGTCGTTTCAGACGCTTGAGATACTTATATATGCTGGCTCAGATACTAGTTTCGATTTCGACGCGTGATGGGGATCGAGGACGAGTTTCTCGTCCCAGAGGCGTAGAATTAAATCGATCGGCTTCGGCTACTCGAAGGCCTGCAGCGGTTCGAGCGGAATGATTTTGAACAAGGATTACTTTAATTCGATGCAAGTCGAGGCACGTTGTTGGAGGAGCGCGACCTAGAATAACTTGAGGCTACCCGAACGTCGGCGGCGTCGTCGATAGATCCAGGCTCACCGGAGACGGTTCCCGACGTGGCTTGCGATAGCTGCTACGCTCGGTGAGTAGACCAGCGCCGCGCTCGTCACACGTCAGTACGCGTCAAGACGGCGTGGACTCGACGGTGACGCCATATCACATTTATTCCTCAGATTGATGACCGGTCCTTACCTCACTCTTCGCCAGCATGCGAGCTCATCCAGCTTAGGGCTGCTCTAGGGCGTGAAGTTCATCCGCTTGCTTCATACGGAAGACGCGAGCATCGATTCTAACCTTTCTTGCCCGTGAACAACTTGGCTGTGGCATTGACGACGCTGAGCAACGAAGATCGTCGGGAGCTCTCGTCCGTCGTTGTAGTTTTTAGACTCAGGTACGACATTCTCTCGAAATTGATGTCCGGCTTTCGGTTCCTAGACTCTCGATCCTCGATGATATCATGAATGAGTTGATTGTGGTTCGAATCCGAGGGAACCTCAAGGTGGGGAGGCATAGTTGGCGAGGCCACCGGAGATTCAATCGGTCTGTGTAGATGGTTGCGTTGAGCTTGATTATTCGGGAAATATTTCATCATGCAAGGATCCTCGCTCGCTTCGAGATCCGTGGTCTTCGCAGTGGCAGGCAGTGATCCGTACTGGCATTCCGGAGAGGTGGTAGGCCTCGCGAGGGGTATACGAGGAATATACGAAGGGTGCGTCGATGCGTTTATCGAGGACGCACGCATTCCTGTGGTAGGTATGACCCTTCGTTCGTACCGGACAGTCGATCGTGCGGTCATTCGTGCTTCGTTTCTAGGCATCGGCAAGAAGAAGTGCTACTCGGCTCTGGTAGTGATCTTTGATTTTTCGGCCAACGAGAGTTAATTTCATCGGCGCAAGAGAGACGGAGTGGTGTGTCCACAGGCCACCATGGACCTGATTTCAGTCACCGACCAATTGTCCTTAGGAATATATGAGGGAATACGCTAAATCAGGGATCACAGGACCACCGTCCCAAAGGATCCTGGAATAGATATGTGCCCTGTTGTGGAGGAGTCCACTCGATTGAACATGCTGACCCCCTTCTCCATGAGTCGAAAGTGCTCAGCAACCCGCCGAAAAGATCGATACGGCGTGACCTTTACGATGTTGTCCGCGCAGCGACGGCGACTGTGGCTCGAGCTGACGAATTCCTGAGAACTGGATCGATGCCCGTATTTTCCGACAGAATGAACGGACGGTCCTCCTTACGCGGCAAACAATAGGCAAAACAACTCGGCCGCCTTGAGATCATTTTTATAGCTAAATATCCGCTGGTCAACTTCCACCGTGATAGCTTCTGAGCGAGTCGGGTGCTGACTACACGAGCCGTTCACGGTTTGCATCGCAGAAATTTCTAAACCCTAAGAACGTCTCGAGAGGAGTTGCTCTATTGAGAATAGCTGCAGAAATATTCAGCTCTGGTGGAGGGATTCTCCGGAAGACAAGGAACTCGATTCGCGTCGATCATCCATCACGGACGGCGACAACGTAATCGCGGAACGAGTTCTTCCATAGAACGCTGTCACAGTGTGCGCTCCCAGGCAGCCTTGCTGTAGAGTGTTCAGTTCCGGTGGAACTGAATCTCGTGCTAACCTACGACGTTGCGGAAGCTCGGATCCGAAGGACTCCGATCGCGAAGTTTTGGGAAAATATCTCAAGCATTCCCGAAACTTACGAGCTCATTGGAATCCGAGTTCCGCTTCTGCGCAGGAGATGAAGTGCGACGGTTTGACCCATCGATTCATGGGACTCATGCGAGCTTGATTTTTGTGACGTTTTGGAAACTCACCCGGGGGTATTTCCTTGTCTCGCAATCCCAAGGCCGTTTGAAGTCTTTCCGTCCAGGACTTTGCCGAAGTTTTCCCGTCGAGGTCAACACCGGCGGCTTGTCGAACCGAAGTAGACACCTGTGGTAGAGAATTGCATATTCGCAGATCAACGAGCGATTGAGAGCTCTCTCGAGCGCTCCCTCAAGCCGTACAATCCCGTTCGCCGCAGCGAGAAACTTCTTCTCCCTGACGTGGATTTGCCTCGTAAACTTTCCCGAGTGACAGGGATTCGAGGGATGTCGAATGAAATTCAAATGACTGTTGAGCAGACCACGTACCTGCTGACTTTTCTTGTGATACGAAACTCCCTGTGACTCTCCGCTGGAGGTACCGCCGTTCGAATCGTTTTGAAGATCGTTGGGAATATCCCGGCTGGTCTGTCTTGGAATCCCGTAGACCATTGAGGTGAACGATGTATTTCGAGGGCTTGGATCATAGCCCTGGAGGACCCTTCTCGGCGAAACCAGGTGATCGTCAGGGCACGGAGGCGTGATGTCTCCAAGGACTCTTGGGAATGTCCCGGGGAATTTTCACGAGAGCGACACCTCGCTGCTGCTAGTACGATCTGACTAAAAGTCTCTCACTAAACGTCTGCTGAGCCGGTCGTAGTTGCCTTAGGAATCCTGGGCCTGCCGGAATAACATCCTGCAAATAAGTGAGAGAGAAGTTGTGAGATGACGTTTCGCAAGGCTTGCTTGATCCTATTGTCGTCGTTGAGCTCGTAGCGATCGTGGTGTGGTCGCCGATTCCGTGGCTGCCGCTGCCATCGCCGTCGAGGCTCTAGGTAGACGGCCGTCGCTGTGAGCCACCTTCAAGGTTGACGCATAGTACTCGGTCGGCTTTTATCTTTCCGAAAATCCTACTAAATCTTCTTTCTGTTTACGTAGCCTTACGGAGCGGATCGCTGCGGTCGCGAAGGGGATCCTCGACTTCCGCCGGGCTCACCATAGGACGACTCAATTATTCAAGCTTCGGTATATATTTTTGAACGGATGTCATCTCTCTACGTGGGATCGCTCAGAGGTGTATCCAAACAGCGGAATCAATAACAGACGTTCGCGGCGGCGCCGCGACGGGCATGTCCGGATCCAGATACTAGCGTATACTACTTCCTTTTGTTGTGGCAGGGAGAAGCGGAAAATCGCCTCTGCGATCTTCGGGAGCCGTCGGAGATATGCTCCTTCACACGTACATTCGAACATGCTTTTCCGTTGCATGAGACCAACCTGTGGCACGTCAAGCCTGTGACTCATGGGTCGCTTTTTGAAACTGCAGTACGTGATCTGGGTTCCCGATGCGTTCGTTCACTGTGCCTTCGCTACCTCAGCGAGTTAACCCCAAAACGATCCACGAGACCCCTCAATCGGTCACACGCAATGTTACGCCAGAGATTCCGTTCGCACCCGGAGCGTGAACCCACTCGGATTCTGATCCGCGTTTCCATGCCGAGCTTCACGACTTGGACTGTCCTGGCGTTCTCAACGAGGAACAAGATAAATTTTTCTGGACTCCGGGAATCGGATGCGTTTTTTTCCGAATAACCTGATGGTGTCGCTTCAGCGGACGGTGACGCGAAAAGTGCCAGTTATCCCGCTCTCGGCCCGCGCGGACGTGAGCGCGGATTGCGCCCAACAGTGTGCATAATCAGAGTCTGCGAAGCTAGCGATCAGCGTCGAGTAGACAGCTCTGATGGAAACATGTAGAAGGAACGCGGAAATACATTCGGGGAGAGTAAACGCTGGAACCGCAGAATCATTCTCTGCACCGGAGAGAATCTGCGCTCGATTGAATCCAGACAAGGCGAGCCGCAAACATTTTCAGCAATGACAATGCGGGATTTCACTTCAAGAGTCTCGATTCGACTCCGGCTGCCGCCGCCATCGTTCGTATCGCTGCTACGAGACGTTTTCCACTTGTCATCGTCCTAACGTTCCCGCTCCGAGGGCGAGTCTTCTGTTTTGTCTTCTGGGAGCTTTGCTTTCGGTACGAATTCGACTTTTGTATTCAGACTCACGGAATTCCGACCTGTCCCTACCCGATGAACGTTTCTACGGGAATTTCAGGGCGAGGAACATCCTGTGAGCTCACAGGCAGACTCTTCTCTCAGCGGGCAGGCGGGAACGACGGAGAGCTTTCTCAGAATTTCCGTAGGATGGTTGGGGACAGTAAGAGTCATCATCGAGTCCGCAGGCGGAGGAGCGAATCGCCGGGATTTCTACAATACTAAATCGATCAGCTCACTTTGACAGGAATGCCGCCAAGCGTAGTTTCTGAATCGAGCATGCCTACATGTTTCGAGGCTTCGGTATCTCGAAAATCTTCGCCGCCCACAGCGAAAAGACCCCTTGACGTGACGGCTTCGAATGGGGGACTCGGATTGAATCAAGTCACCAAATGGCTCACCGCACTTTCATCGATATTCGTCCTCGTCGTGCTTGACTGAGCCGAATAAAATGAATTATGCAGGCGATTCGGACCTCACATTCAACAAATCAAAACTCGATCTATGCTTCTCGCGATTAGGATATAATAGCCCTCTGGTGATTTTTCCCCGATGAATTCTTGGTGACGATCATCGAATACGTTGTTATTACTCACAGATTGGGATCGTCGACGTATTTTCCCGCTGCCATCCCCGCATTGTTAACCAGAAATATCGGCGTGAAGTAATTCCCACGAGAAGTGAAGCTCAGTCAAAACAAAGCCCGTCTCCGCCCGTAGATCCACATCAGCGGAAGCTGAGCTGCTGCCTAGCCACTCAGCGTCGAATCGAACACCCTGCCGCCTTGACCCTGAGCATCGAAAAGCAAAATCGAACCGTGGATGTTTCGCCAAGGCTCCGGAGCATAACACAGCGCGTACTTCTGTGTGAAAGTTCTGGATGCGGCAATTCTGTCCCGACGGGCAGCATCACTGGCGAGTAGTAGCCCATCGGAATTCGGCCGCGATATATTCAACAAAGAAACGTGAGCATCTTTATGCCCCACTCAACATTCTCGCACGGCAAGATGGAAAGCAGCGACGTACAAGCATTATCCCTCGATGAAACAAACGAAAAATCACAGGGGGAAGAAACAAGACGGGCGTAACGCGGAGGTCATCGTGGCTCGAAGAGCGTAGTTTTCCTCGATTCTGGCAGTTCCTCGAAACGCTCTGATCGTAACCGACTTTTCGCATCGGGAGTCGAACTTCAGGATTCCCGTCCGACGATCCAAGTTTCGGACGAAGATACGGACGGAGAACCGTAGCTTTCGCGGGACAATCTGCGTCGGTATGCAAGTATTCAATGAATATTTTCATCAACTGAATCAATCACTCGAAAACGGACGTAGGACCAAGACGGTGCGTTGAGAATCTTTCTGGCGGCGCGGCGTGGCGGCTTGCGTTCCTTCTGCGTTAATCCGCGATTCGCGCCGCCCCAGAGGCAACTAAAAACCGCTACCGACTCCTGACACGGTAACAAATCATCGGCACATCATCGACCTAGAACAGTCAAGAGGTGTTCCGGCTCCGCGTCGGCTCATGCTAAGCACCGGATCGCGCGCTCGATTTATCGTCGTAGTGGCGCATGTCAGCGCCGTCTCAACCTTGACCGAGATGCTGACAGGTGAAATTCAGGGAAACCGTCTGACGATTCGAGATCTGAGTGGCGCGAAGGAGTTCGGTCATCCAACTTTTCTCTACAGTATCAGACGCACGGCGAAAATCCGCGGTACAAATCCGCGTGAAGGGCGACGCTCCGCGCGAGTAAGAGACAGCTCAATGATCGAGGGATACTACCGACTGAGAGCTCGCGTCGAGACGAATCGAGCTCCGATCGGTACGGAGCGCTCAACTACGTAGCGAATATGATTTCGATCTACGCGGGAGACGCGACTCCACGCACAGGCATGCTTCGGAGCAGATGACAGATCAAGTCCCCAAGCTTCATTACGCGATCAGCGCGAAGGTTGAGGGAAGCTCATGGAAATGTAGGTTGATGAATTCTTGTCTGGATATGACCTCCGGAGGCAGACTCACCGTCGTTTCCGTTTGCTTCCGGATGTTGTCCACCGGATCGAACGACAGCGAAGCATTGGAAAATCCGGAATTGTCAACAAGTGGAACGCCGGCTGCTCCTCTCTTCCATGTGCTGCCGTTCGCCCTACCAGAAAATCACTTCGGAGCGGTCACAAAACGAACACCACACAAGAGAACACTCATGGAATAGTTCATTGGGAGGTAGGACTCAGAGCGAGCTCGATTTCCTCCATCTCGTTCTGAGGCTAGGTCCCTTTCGTGTTCAAGGAGCTCCAGCCGCTGTCGAACTACCACCAGACGAGCCCTCTGCCTGTTGTTGGCTGCTACAGTAACTTCGTGATTCACGCGGGTTGCTACGGAAACCGCTCAGGACTGGGCAAGGGAAGGGCAGCTCGGCCGTCGCGGAGGGTAAGACTTCTACTCAAAAGTCTGCAAACAGCATCAAAACAAGAACTGACTGAGAGTCCCGCGCTAATGTTTCTCGGCTGCGATTCTAATCTCTGATTTCGACGTCCGGCGATCCGTGAACGAAATCCACGGCGGCCGCACGAACGAATCGTTCGTTTTTTGCCTTTCACTTGTTTTCCCGCGCTGCATGCTGAAACCAGAACGGAAGACCCGACCTCCATAGTTCAGGTACTCGATTGACCCGAGTACTCTCAAGCAATAATTGTGCTTGACTTGAGAGAGCCAGTCTTGAGCCCCGTGGTCGAACTCTCTAAAGTTCTGCGGGGCTCGAGCTGCTCGACGTGAAGCGACTCAGAGACGCTCTCATGCGCGAGATCAATCCCGAAGGACAATATCCCGGTCCGTAGGGGATCGGGGATCGGGTCAGAACAGAGGAGGATGCGGATATGGGGCGAGGCCAATTGCGAGGTTTCTGAACCTGAGTCATATCTCGAATTTATTAGCTCGAACACCTTGCTTCACCTATTCTCATGATGATCTATTATGCGTTGAGCTTCCCGATATCCTGACCGAAGAGCCCCATGTACCGTCGAAAAATAATTCGGATCGGTCGCTTCTCCGGCGAAAAGTAGCAGTGGGGTCTGGAAATAAGAGGGACTCGGATATGGTAACACGTTCTCTGGTACCGCGACATCCACGGCGTAGAATCGCTCGAGCTTCATTAGGCCTCAGACAGAAGATCAACGAAGGCGCTCTTAGCTAGATAATTACCCCATCCGATGACTCGCAGATGGGTCTCTGGAGTTTTTCGACAGGATCGAGCACATCATCGAAGCTCAATACCCTGTGGCTGTAGGCGCCCTTGACGTAGGGGTTCGAGCTCCAGGACGACCGGATAGCTTTAGAGGGTCGTGACACATCGAAGACTTGTCCAGCGAATCTACGAGGAGAACGAATTAGACTCGGAGACCTCTATTCATTCCTTGCAAATCACCGGCAGTCACGCTTGAGATCGTATTCGTACCTCTTCAAGAGAGCGTAGCAACCATCTATTACGATTTCATCCGGGAGCGCCTCCATCGCTTCGGCTTCGCTTCCGCCTATCCAAGTGAGGAGATAGTTGTCTGTGTGATTCACTTTTTCGAAACCGTAAATGCCTCGGAGGAACTCTCCGTGAACCTGGATTAGGGTATCAGAAAACACTTAATTGAAGGTTTTCCTGGCCCCCGACCGACTCGCATTTCATCAGGATATTCCGATGCTCACGTATGAGCCACTTCTGTGCAGATGATGCGCGTTCGAGCTCGAAAGGCTCTCCCAGGTCCCAGATGCTCCCTGTGTGCTTGACGGCCGGTTTCTCCCCTCTCTCAACTAACCTTGAAGAACTCATCGTCGTATTCTGGCCAAAGGATCTGTAATCCTAGCGTGTCCGGGGCCCAGAATGGCTTTTCCCAGTAGAGAAAAATTTTGTCAATCGTGTCGAAACCGAAGCAGTCGATAGCCTAGAAATCCCGGAAGGGATGCGTCCGGATTAGCCTCTGCGTTCTTTTCCCTACCTCATTTCGTGATCATTCAGCCTGTGTCCCATGAGCTTCATGAGTCTCTATGTCTCAGGAGTTCCCGCCACGCGCTCCGGGAACATTGTTGCTCTCACCTCTAGTTTATACGATGGCAGCGCAGGTCGGACGTCGAAATCTCGGAGGACTCGGATCGAGGGCGTGAGGATGGTGTGGTTGCAGGTGAGAAGCTCTCCCTTCTCCGTGACAACATTGAGAATCTGTGAGAAGATAGAATTCGAGCATAAACCTCTAAGGAGCGACGGACTGGGATGTCCAAATCGAGGTAATTGACTCCGTAGAGCCCTGATTCTGGAGACTGACCTTGGACTTCTCCGACCACTCGACGTGATTCACGGGGGTCGATAATCGTACGCTGTCTCCAGGAAGGGACTGTAGAATCGCTCTCGTGAAGGAATCGAAACCATTTTTGAAATTAACGTAATAATTTCCCGAGCATTCCTTGTAATGGCCGAATCCTCTGCAAAGTCGAACCACATTACAAATCACGGAGCTTTCGGAACATTCTGGTGGTGACTTTCATTCATGGTATATCAGACGGACTCGGCACAACTAGCCATGCTTTCTGTGTAAACATATGATCCACGTCGCCAGGCTTCTGGGCGAATGTCTGCGCGCCAGATGTGTCGTCGAAACATCTGCTCTCGCATGTTTGAAATTCCGCATAGGCGTAATCATGTTCGGTCAGTTCGTTGAGGGTGCCCCAAAGATGATTGTGGGATACCGTGTTTTTTCCCATATAGTAGCTCTCAGATCGATTCTCGGAAAGTAACCCCGTACCTTATAGATAGCTTGTCGATGTCTTTGCAAGCATTGTCGACGATCTCGAATTTGGTGAACCAATCCATTACGGCTCTCATGACAGAATCGAAGTCAGGCCCCCTTGGTCTACTTTCTTCGAAGCGGGTTCGATACAAGTCGCCCATCGATTTAAACTTGACGGTTTCGCCTGGAAATGCCGAGATGGAATCAATGAGAGCCGATGGGTGATCGGAGCATGAAGCAACGGATCTCGCTGTGGCCTTCCGACTGACGAAGGTTTCCCGGTTCCCCGATCATCAGTCTTGACTCACTTTGCTTAACGGCCGAGTCGCCGATTGAGAACACTTCATCCTGTACATCGCGGAGAATCCCGGCTGCGGTCTGGATTGTTTCTTCCAGCACCGCATTTCCGTCCGGGAGAAGGAATATGCCTGTAATTCCGAAATCTGAAGTTCCTCCGTCCATCGATTCCTGTATGGATTCACACAGAGGATCAATCGGAACCGGAGCCCAGAGAAGCTCGGAACCGCGTACCTTTGCCTTCGAAGGAGCGGTCGGTTTTCGAGTCCGTCAGCAGGTCTTTCCTCAGACAGTACTCATGGAGAACATTATCTTCCTCGCCATGCACCCACTGAGCTCCGAGTTCCAGACGGGCGTCCCCTGCAAAAACTGGATTCAGCTGCGGGGAAATTCTCAGCAGAGAGAACATTTCGGCTTTTTTCTCACGGAGTTTTCCTAGGTTTTCAATACTCACCTGCACGATGCGTTCGGATACGGCCACCTGCCTCGCTGTGCGCTTCCAAAACTTTGAATCCGATGCCCGCTTCGTTGAGTCGCAAGGCTGCGCCTAGGCCCGCCGCTCCCGCGCCGATGATGATAACGTCGTGGTGGCTTCGGAGATGACAAGACTCTGGACCGAGTTTCTCGAGCACTTCGGTCGATGCTCCCGACCCGGGCTCCGCGCTCCTATCTGAAACTCGAACACGCTCTCAGAAAACTTCTCGACGATTCCTGTGAGAGAGCTCTGTATCCTTCTCCATACTCGAGGATCCAGAACACCCTCTCCTCGAGCTGTGAAGGCCTGCAGGAATCGAGACTGCGTACAGGACCGCGCTGTCATTGATTGACATCATGCACCTTTACGGAATAAGCCGGAAGCCCTCGACCTTGTTCTACAGCGTCGAGCTGTTTCTTCTCTTTCGGAAACCGAGGTGGGCTCTGAGAGGAATATTGTGTTCCCCGACGCGACTCTGATGGACTACCCCTGGTTTCGCGGATGCGCATCCCCTCCCTGACCGACTTCCCCTCTCAACAGGATTCTCGTTCTTTTGCGAACTCGTTCTTCAGGACGCTGGGCTGCGTCTCGATAGGTCTCGAAGAGCTCCGACTGCTCGGGGAATTCAACCCGGTATCGATCAGAATTATTGTTTTCCGACTCGCCCACGCGGGGGCCGAGCTCCACTCTTGGGAAGCAATAATTGAGCTGACCGGAGTCATCGACCTTTGTTCCCTAGTGGCATCGTCTCGAGCTGAGAGGAATCCTTGTCACTTTCGGAGCATTCCCGCCACGCATGTTTTCGAAGTCCGTAACTCAGCAAGATATAACCCACCCTCTGCTTCCTGCTCCTTCAGCGATTCTGGACTAGACCACGAGGAGCGCTGCCCGCTCGATTCTCCGGATGAGTTCCCTTTCGGGGGACTGGCGGCCAGAGGAAGCTGTGTCTACGCCTAGGCTCATAGCTCGTGGAAACGACGGAAGCTCCGCAGAATGCCGAATAGAGAAGACGAGCATCTCAAACGGCGAAATCCGATCACACGTATTGCCCCGCGTATGGGGCAAGGGATATGGATATATGGATTCGAGAGATACACGTCTCAGCTCTCTGGACAGGCGATGGAATCAGGTCAGAGTTGCCCGTTGAATGGGTCACGCGTTCATTCAGCCCAAACATCACTCTTTCGGAACAGGGCGCGCGAGATTCCCCGGTTTTAGCAGCATCTGCTGGCTCGAGAGGGCTCCCTTGTTCAAGGAACAAGTTTCCGAATCGAAGAAAATTGCACAAGGCGAAGAGGCTCGCTCTTGCTTGACAGCGGCAACATCAGACACAACACGAGGACCGAGATTGAAGAGTCCTCGCGATTATTTACCGAATGTCGCCATGAGCCTCACGTCTGTTGCTTGTAGATGAACATCCTCATGCAAATTTTCCAATGTCTCGACAGGCACCTTCTCAGCGGTTCACCTTTCGATCGGGACTATCTCATCCCTGCTCGTAGAAACAGCGTCTGTGTGTTATCGGAAGATTCTATTTGTTTTGGTGCGGAGACGCACGCGCCTATCTGATCGCCTATCGACATCACTCAAGAGAAGAGCGGGAATCCCGATGAGACCAACCGGCGCTGCTGAGGAGAGAGGCCTCGAATTCGGAGGAAATTAAGAAAATGATCTTCCAACAAGTACTTTCCAGTCGAGAGATCTCATGATCATTCCTCTGGCCCAGGGTTCCTCGAGGGCATTGTTCGGAATCTTATTGAGGCGGTGGGGAGTCGCTCCACGTTCTCGATTCCTAGACGAATACTCGCGCGAGAGGATTGAATCCAATCACAGAGTGTTAGAAGAATCGGAGCGCCTTCTGGAGGGAGTTAGCGAGCGTAAGGAGGAAATTGAAAAAACATGCGAGGGGTAACTAGCCAGTTTTATTTGAATCAGCCGAGAAACAATCGCAATCTACGAGCGTTTCGAGATTGCTCAACATGCAATGCGAGGTCCTTCCGTGTTCACTTACACGTAGACGACCGGACACTGCTCGGATGCTCCTGAATGTACTTCAGGATACGTTCCGCTTCTCGTTGGCCGCTCTCAAAAGCACCGTGAACCGTCGAGAAATGCTTTTCCGAAGTTGCTTCTCCCGCAAAACAGACAACCGGTTTCCCTGCGGCTTCGAGGGGTTTCGCTAAAGTGGACGGTAACAAGGGGTGCGCGCCATCTTCATCACAGGCGGTGGAAATGTAAGAGTAAGAGCCCCTTGAGAACGGATCCGAATACCAGCTGGATCTGCAATGGAAATACGGAAACCTCATCGGTAGTTCATCTTTCCCCAGAATGGATATCAATGGGAGATATTTATTTTTGCCCCGGGCGGGGGATGCCCTCCCGATCAGACACATTTCTGACCTCTGAACAGCGACTGGAGCCGGCGCTCTTCTCCCAAGGACCATGCTGAGAACTTCATGGCACTTCTGGATCACTTCCTCATCGGAGTCGTCTTCCATCGAACAAGAGCTCTCCCCGACAGCCCACGCTACTAAAACATTCGGGTGTCGTTCTACTGAATTAAAACGACTCAAACAGTGAATCCTGAAATTTCGAAACACTCACTTATCAGGGCACACACTGACGGAGTTGACTTCGGAGTTGAACAAGCAATTTCCACGCTTTCCAGACTCCGATCACGATTACATCTATCGGAAAACCCCACCTCAGGCCGAGTCGGCAGTCCAGTAACAGCGTACTCTGACTTACCAACTCCTCTCCGATTCTGCTACCTCGTCCTTCCAGAGTATTTGAAAAGAGTCGCCGTTCTCCCAGAACACATGCTTGCTGTCGAACTCGAGGTAGATTTTGTTGCACACCCCGAACCCAAGCGCTCCGATCGTTTGACGCTTCTCTTCGGGGAGTTTCGGCGAGAACAATTCAGACTCCCGATGCTTCAAAACACCGAGCGGAATTGTACATATCACGAAATCGAAGGTTTGCTCGCCGAGGGTCGATGTGACCTGCCGACAAAAAGAGAAATGCTAACCGGAGGGAGAAGTCGGACCTGGCTCATACTCGTCGAATTCCGAATCAGGAGGAAACGCGGAGCCACTGGCCGCACGAGTAAATTACTTTGGCCGCTGGCGTTGAGTAGTCAATTTTCGTAACTTCGACTCCGAGGTTAATTTTTGACTCTGGAATACCCTCTGAGAGAACGGAGAGGAAGCCTTTGTATCCGCGCGGGCCCAGGGCGGTAACGGGGTCGCCTCCGAGCTCCTCATATTCGCCTGGAAATGAAGGCATACCACTTTCACGTAAGGGGCGCAGGTTGGTCACGGACACCATACTGATCAGGGACGAGGCGCTAGTGATTTTACCGAAATATTTGGCGGATACTCTTCGAGCTTCGCCTCCATTGATTTCGTTCTCATATCGCACAACCCAGTCGAAAACGGAACGGATCGTCTGTGGGAAAAGGCGCGTATAGTTGTACATCAGACTGATTCTATGTGCCCTGAGCAGAGTCGACCGGAGGATCTGGCTCGAAACTTCTCTGATCGGTCATTCCAGATACCTGATCAACTGATATCGTAAGATACGTAAATCAGGAAGTCGTCTCACCTTCTTCCTCCCTTCATCTGTCTCTTTGCTGAGCCAGTCACTCTCGATTCTCTTCTCTAGAAAATCATATAGAGAGCGAGCATCGAGTTCTCGGGATGTCTGGGAGCTCTGCAAGTGTGTTAAGCCCTGAGTTGAGTGATCGTTCCGAGAAGTACCTTTCGTTTGAAACTTCGATTCTTTGCCTCACCTCCGCAGACTTCGCTCCGATCTCTTCGATGGCAGCCTCGCAGTAAACCGCGACTTCACGAGCGAGTTCTGGAAGGCGAGGCATCAATACATATATGCTTAGGTGAAATCTAATCACGAGAATTCATGTTATCGGATCGGGGAAATCACCGCGAGGATCGAACCGTTCTGAGTTTCATCAAGTTGTTGCCAATGGTGGAACCTGGCGTAAAGTGGATCCTGCACATCACTGAGCAAGCCTTCGCTCTCGCATATCTCGAAAACGGGATTTCCGAGCTGACCGTGAATCCATTGGGCTCCGAATTCTAATATTGGCACTGCAATGAATCGAGTGAATCAGTCGAGATCCCCGAAACGTTTCGAATTCGCTGCATCAAATCCACGGAGCACGTCCTTGGTCCCTACAATTGATGTTCTCTTGTTTGGTGAATATCCTCCCTCCTATTCGATCGCGAGCCTCGTAGACTCTAACGTTGTGAATCCCTTCGCGTATGAGTTTCCTGGCGGCCGAGAGACCTGCAGCACCGGCACCGATGACGAGGACTGAGGATTTCATCGGTGACTTTGTGCGGTTCGCTGGGAAGCTCGATCGCCCCGACGAGAATCTGAGGGAGACAAGAAATCGTCAATAGAAACGATGTGCTGTCGATTCTCTTGGCCTGCCACCGTAGGGAAAGACCGCCTCGGGGCTTCCGTGCTCAAGCTCCACGCAGTTAGAGCGACCGATCGGATACTCAGCTATCGATGGACTTCCGAAACGGAGAGGAAAGAGGAGCACAATCAGGCCGTGGACACGAATTCCTGATTCGATATCCCTGATGGATTAGGAGTGTCGCGCTTCCCGTACCGAACCTAGACTCACTTGACAAGCTGCATCAGTCTGGGGCCTGTTTCAAGCAATCTCAGACAATTTCTCCGGGAATCCTCGCAACTATCGTAGACATAAACGGACGCCGGCGCCGCGACGCGCGTTTCGGACGATCGAACGGAAACCGATCGATGAAAAGTCGAAGCTTTCACAATCGACTGCTATCGCGTGCCAAGTCACTTCCCAGAGACGCGGGATTTGAAAAGACAGTGACAGATGATTCGAAATTTCTTTCGCTAGATGCGGAGGTTCGACCGGCGGCATGGGTCCACTGAATGAGTGGCGACTGCTGACTCGACTACTGACTGTAGCTCATGCCGATAATCGACGAGATTAGCAGTGCTCCAGCTCTATCGATACCTCGCGGTTGGACTGCGTCCCGGAGTTGTACTTTTCTGAATCCACTCGTAGCGGTACTTCCAAAGTCCGGAGAGAACCGAAAAATAACCCGCTGCCAAATAGGATCGACACCACTCAGCAGCCGATTACCGCCAAGTTCATGTGCTCTCAAACTTTCGGCTCCTTCTCAAGAAGGTCGGGGACCCTTCAACACCCGTCAAGGAAATTCGCGGGCCGGCTACCCGCGGGTGCACCCCTGAACCCGACCGATTCTCTCATTTCGATTTCTCTAATTCTCAGATGGCGTCATCGAACTCGGAAACGCAAAAAGAAACTAGAATAATTTACGCTGAGCCTCCATATTGCAGGAGAGTTTGCTCCTCGTTCGTACACGGCGAATTCGGGGCGACACCGGAGCGCCTCTGAGATTCACTTCTAATTAAGAGGCTGCAGCTCGAACTGCTCACGGTTTGATGCTGCGCCTTACAATCAAAGATCGAGGAATGCGTCTCTGGTCGACCGCCGGATTTATTGGAGCCCTAGAACCACCCGCGGGACCATCCAATGATGAAGTATTGGGGGAATAGGACCATGAGGAACGACGCATTCTCGCAATCAACTTTCATCGTGTTAAATTACATGATATGTACAGATATACACAGGAGAGAGCTGAAGAGACATAGCTGCACTCAGTCAACGGCCTTCTGCCGCCAGTCTAAGAACTCAGCGAATTCCGCTTCATCGTCAGCGTCCATCGGAGCGGCTCCGTCGCTGACCTCCACTCTCTTCATGTGCTCTTTGCGAATTTCAAGTTCCCGGATTTTTTCCCATTTCGAGATCATTTCGTCAGCTTCGTGGAGTTCACGTTCGCGCATGTCGTTTTCTTCGTCGATCTCCACGACCTATAAATGGATGAAATTGCACCTTAGAATCTCAAGCGCATCGAAAGGCCCGCTGACAATTGTTGGAGGATGATCGAAGGAGAAACCGCAAGCTCACCTGTTCACTCTTGGAGCCCTCTTCTCGGAGTTCTTTCTGGAACATTTCCCATTCGACCTCTTGAGGGTCTTTGTACTCGATGTTTCGAGCTTTGGCGTCCAATTTGGGGTCATCGAAGAATCCTTCCGGTAGAACTGATCCGTCTTCAGACAGCTTCGCCGATTTCGCATCGGGCTGCTCCTCGGGGGGAGAAGCGGGTCGTTTTAGCGTTTCGGCTTGTTCGGTGGGCTTGACCACTTCTCCATCGCTTTGTGACGGGGAAGCTTTGAGAGGGTTCTTCAGAATCGATTTCGGCGCCACTTTCGGAGGTTCAGGAACTTTCTTCACAATCGCTTCGTACTTCTTCGGTGCCGGCGGCGGCATGGACTTGGCTGTTTTCTGAGCGCTGACATTGCGTTTATGCTGCGCGCTGATCTGGTGGGTTGACCAATTTTTGATGGAGACTCCAGGGCACACTGTGCACGTGATTCTCCCGCTGGACGAGATTTTCGCGAAGGGACTCTGCTGCTCTGATCCAGAGCTCATCATTTTCTCCCGCATCAAACGCCGGAGATCCTCTTGGTTCCCAGCCATCGTTCCGGAGAAATGCACGAATTTTCGAGTATGCTCTCGAGCTGCCCCTGGAAGTCGATTCCGCTGTCCACTACCGATACAAGGGAGTCATCGATGAAGCATTTTTCCTGGGACGACAATCAATTCGATCGGTTGCTCACTGATCGACTAGTTGTAGGCCATGCACCGGACCCTCACCGCGACAATACGCTGCATCCGATTTCGCGCGTGACCACTCGATGACGCATCTCTACCGACAGAACTCTTGTCCCCCCGGGATCCCGCGGGATGATTGCCGCAGAGATTCGTACGACTCACCTTCTAATTTCACGCACGTTTTTTTGAAGATGTTTCGGTCTGACAAATTCGGGCCGCCAGGTCCGGATGATGTCCAGACTAGATGCCTCGCGATTCTAGGGAATGAGCGGCTCTCTCCCTGGGGCAATTTTCAGAGACTCCCCCAGGAATTTCGAGGACTGCGACAGCCAGAACCAGTCGACGTCGCGAGGGCGCTCTCCAAAAAGCGGATTCGGCTCAGAGCTCTTCGGAAGCCGTGCTCGAGAAACACAGTCGCGCAAGGGTCTGGCGCTTGTTTACAAACACGCAGACGACAGGTTTTGACTTTGGTGTCTCTTGACGGGGTCAGTATTTTGGTTTCGGTGCTAGCACTCGAAATCTTTCTTCCTGAACTCGAACGCAAACGCTTCGTTACCCGACGGAATGGCGCTCATGTTGCGTTCAATTCAACTCGGTGCTTCACAGACGAGGAATGTCACGGTAAGATCTCGATTAACCCTTCTGACGCGCAGTAGCGGAGGTAGATGCTGCATAGTACCAAAATCGAAACATACGGCTTCAGAGTACGCGAGAGACTCCTAGGGTGGTCGGTATTCACTTTGATAAAGTGTATTGGAGACGATGAGCGTTCGATTCTCTCCAGACGGGGGCCGTTACCCGGGCTGCGGCCGCCGCTGCGGTACAGGAGAAACCCGAGTTGAAGAAAACCTTCACCGTCTACCGCTTCGACCCTGAGAAGAAGGGGGATAAACCTCGGATGCAAACATACACCGTGGATCTGAACCAATGCGGACCCATGGTTCTGGATGCTCTCATCAAAATCAAGAACGAAATCGACCCCACATTGACGTTCCGCAGGAGCTGCCGTGAAGGTGTCTAATCGAACGTCATGAATTCGGAATTTCGGAAAAATTATATTCAGGCAGCGGCATTCAAAATTGACCTTACTGTCAATTCTATAGGCATCTGTGGTTCGTGTGCCATGAACATCGGCGGAACTAATACTCTGGCATGCATCTGTAAGATCGATAAAGATCCCGCCGATCTGAAGATCTATCCTCTACCCCACATGTGAGTCATATACTGCGCGGACACTGAAAGATTGCTGGAGATACGACGGTCCGGACTTTTCAAATAGCGCGTCCTGGTATTCAAGGTACGTCGTCAAGGATCTGGTGCCGGACATGTCCCTCTTCTATGCGCAATATCGCTCCATTGAGCCCTGGCTTCAGAAGAAAACCCAGGTCGATTACGGGGAGAAGCAGAACCTGCAGAGTGTCAAGGTCTGAGTGACGGAATTTCGACCCATGAAGATATGTATGATCCAACAATTTCCTCGCTGCTCGAGCGAGAACAGGGACTGAGATCTTCTCGCTGAAATGTTTCCGAATCATTCAAGGACCGCTCCAAGCTCGACGGCCTATACGAGTGCATCCTGTGCGCTTGTTGCTCGACATCGTGCCCGTCTTACTGGTGGAACCCTGACAAGTATCTGGGTCCGGCTGTTCTCATGCAGGCCTATCGCTGGGTCATCGATTCGAGGGATGAAAATACCGCGGAGCGCCTCAAACGGCTCCAGGATCCATTCAGCGTCTACAGATGTCACACCATCATGAACTGTACAAAGACGTGTCCCAAGGTTTGGATGCCCCCCAAAGAATATTGAGTTATCGCTGGTCAGATCAGATTTGTTCACAATCGGTGAACAAATGGTTTTATGGTATGCCTCGCAACGACGACTCGATAATCGGAATATTTTTCTGTCTGTAGGGTTTGAATCCCGGCAGATCCATCGCCGAACTGAAGAAGCTGATGTCCGGTATCGCGAAGAAAGGAACACCGGAGCTCAGCGGTACCACCGCCTAGATAATAGTGATCTGAAACTTCCATCTTAGTCTGAGATAAGATTTCCGCTCTGAGCCCCGGGGCAACGATCACTCCGCGGAGAGTGACTCACAGAAGTGATAATAATTTTAGGGACGAAGACATGAGACAATAAACCGATCTTTGAATCTCGACTAGATATTTCAAGGGTCGTCCCTGTGAGTGTACTCGGGAGGATGGAACGCGAGCGTCTTGGTTCGAGCTGGAGACCGACCCTTGCAGTCTGAGCATAGACAAAGACGGAGCTTGCGGGAACCTCCTGTGCGATACAGGATGCCTGATCGACGGCCTGCGAGAGAGCACCGACCAGGCTCGGCGAAAAGTCGCACATGCAATGCTTCCCGGGGATCCCTTGACGCCTCAAAGGGAGATGGCTTCCCCTCCGAGCAGCAAGGAATCTGAATACCAAGCCTATCTGTAGTTCCGTTACATTCAATCTCCAGGACATGATTGACAGAGATTACCAGCGACTCACAGATTGGTCGCAATAGAGACCACAGATTGGCGAGCAGTATGAGCGGCCTGCAACATAAAATTCTATTTACGAGCAGTATAATGAATGGGAGAAAAATCTCTCTTGCACGTCCTCGGGGCGATTCTCACGGCGACGTGCGATTCGTGAAATTCGTAGATTCACCCCGCGATGCTGGCGGGTGGCAACTTTCGGCCCCTACCTAGCTCTTTTTCGAAAACGATTCTGCGAGGCGCCGCGCCGTCCGCAGAGGAGGTACCGTTGCGCCCCTTGTTTCAGAGCTCCGTATCAGCCGAAGAGAGGGTTGGGCTCCCTCCATTGCTGCCGCGGCGCAATTTCGTATTTAAGATAGAATCGGAAACACATTCGATCCACTCAGCATCTGCACTTCACGGTCTCACTGGAAACATCGACGTGCAATATACCCTCCGCTCGAGCACGGCTTCCGAAGAGCGCTGAACCGAATCCGCTGTTTGGAGGGTGCCCAAACGACGTCAACTGGTTCCGGCTGCCGTAGCTCTCGAAATTCTTGGAGGAGTCTCTGGAAATTGCCCCAGGTGGGAAGATCGGAGAGAGCCGCTCATTCCCTTGAATCGCGGGGCATCTAGTGGACATCATCCGGACCTGGCGGCCCGAACTTGTCGCGCCGAAACATCTTTGAAAAAAGTGCGTGAAGTCAGAAGGTGAATTGTACGATTCTCTGCGGCAATCATTCCGCGGGATACCGGGGGGACAAGAATTCTGTCATCGAGTGCTCTCGTACGAAATCGAATGCAGCGTGTTATCGCGGAGAGAGTCCGGTGCATCGCCTACAACTAGTCGATCAGTGAGCAACCGATCGAATTGATTGTCGTCCCAGGAAAAATGCTTCATTGATGACTCCCTTGTATCGGTAGCGGACAGCGGAATCGACTTCCAGGGGCAGCTCGAGAGCCTACTCAAAAATTCGTGCATTTCTCCGAAACGATGGCTGGGAACCAAGAGGATCTCCGGCGTTTGATGCGGGAGAAAATGATGAGCTCTGGATCAGAGCAGCAGAGTCCCTACGCGAAAGTCTCGTCGAGCGGGAGAATCACGTGCACAGTGTGCCCTGGAGTCTCTATCAAAAATTGGTCAGCCCACCAGATCAGCGCGCAGCACAAACGCAATGTCAGCGCTCAGAAAACAGCCAAGTCCATGCCGGCGCCGGCGCCAAATAAGTACGAAGCGATTGTGAAGAAAGTACCTGAACCTCCGAAAGTGGCGCCGAAATCGATTCTGAAGAACCCTCTCAAAGCTTCCCCGTCACAAAGCGATGGAGAAGTGGTCAAGCCCACCGAAAAAGCTGAAACGCTGAAACGACCCGCTTCTCCTCCTGAGGAGCAGCCTGATACGAAATCGGCAAAGCTGTCTGAAGACGGATCAGTTCTACCGGAAGGATTCTTCGATGACCCCAAATTGGACGCCAAAGCTCGAAACATCGAATACAAAGACCCTCGAGAGGTTGAATGGGAAATGTTCCAGAAAGAGCTCCGAGAAGAGGGCTCCAAGAGTGAACAGGTGAGCTTGCGGTTTCTCATTCGATCAATCTCCAACAATTGTCAGCGGGCGTTTCGATGCGCTTGAGATTCTAAGGTGCAATTTCATCCATTTATAGGTCGTGGAGATCGACGAAGGGAACGACATGCGCGAGCGCGAATTGCACGAAGCCGACGAAATGCTCTCGAAATGGGAGAAAATCCGGGAACTTGAAATTCGTAGAGAGCACATAAAGAGAGTGGAGGTCAGCGCAGGAGCAGTTCCGATGGACGCTGACGATGGAACGGAATTCGCTGAGTTTTTAGACTGGCGGCAGAAGGCCGTTGACTGAGTGCAGCTGAGACTCCTCAGCTCTCTCCTGTTCATATCTGTACATATCATGTAATTTAACACGATGAAAGTTGATTGCGAAAATGCGTCGTTCCTCATGGTCCCATTCCCCCCATACTCCATCATTGGATGGTCCCGCGGGTAATTCTAGGGCTCCAATAGATCCGGCGGTCGACCAGAGTCGCATTCCTCGATCTTCGATTGCGAGGCGCAGCATCAGAACCGTGAGCACTTCGAGCTGCAGCCTCTTGATTAGGAGAGAATCTCAGAGGCGCTCCGGGGTCGCCCCGAACTCGCCATGTACGAATGCGGAGCAAACCCTCCTGCAATAAGGAGGCTCAACGTGAATTATTCTAGTTTTTTTCGCGTTTCCGAGTTCGACAACGCCATCTGAGAATGAGAGAATTCGACTCGGTTTGGTTCAGGGATGCATCCGCGGGAAGCTGGCCCGCGAATTTTCTTGGCGGGTGCGGAAGGGTCTCCGACCTGCTTGAGAAGGAGCCGAGAGTTCGAGAGCACATGAACCAGGCTGTTGAGAAACAATCGTGCTGTTGACTCTTCTACCAGCTTGAGTGGATCGATGATGACCCTATTCTCATCTCCGAAATGGATCACCTGGGAGGGATCAGTCTGCTTCAGGTAGATGTCCTAGGAGCTAACCCCTCCCCCTCGGCGCAATGATTGCCCGAACTTTCCTCCACAGTTCTCCAGGGGTCTGCGTAGTAAGGGGCCTATGCGAGCTAGCCTGTGGAGGTGGACGCGAGACGTGCTGACGCAAGCCTGACTCGAGTTCGAGTTGTCCTTCGAACTCATCGGGAAGCTGAGGATAGCGCCGCGGATACGCCGCTGACTGAGAATCAGCGCTCCAGCGCAACTTCCCGGAGTACTTCAGGAGCGCCCCGAACCCGATGGCTGTACCCACGCTCGGAAGCTTCCATTGCCCGTGAGAAGCCGGTCCGATACATACCAATCCGAACCATTCCCACCCTGGTCGTGAGCGTGAGACAGAATCACCGGTTGACATCTGAATTCTTGATCGTCCGTACCCATACGGGAGAAAAGTGGAAGCGATCCTTTACATCTGAAAATTACAGTGTCTACTGCTGGGTACTGTATCGGCATGGCCCGGACAAGCATCAATCTCGAGATGGAGTCACAGTTTGGGTATTCCCACACTCTGGGAAAGTGGGAAAGATCTCGATTCTGAACTCATCTCGCTTGAACAAATTAATTCGGCGGCAGCGATTGTTCAAAACATTGCTCCAGCCGGATCTCCGTCCAATGATATGCCCGTCTTGATTCATGAGGGTCTCCCTGTCCGATAGAATTCGAGGAGGAATCGAATTATGGATGATGATTGGAGAATGCTGATCCTTGCCCGATCCGTTGACAATACCCGCCGCAATGTCGAGTCGAGTATGAGTTCCTGGGGGAACTTCTTTCATCTGACTTGCTCGCTCCGAATGTGCATCGAACTCCGCCAGTGCATTCGATCCACCGGCGAGCGAGGCCAGGCTTCGGCTTGCAGTCTCTCTAAGAAGTTGATCAGGGGCGCTGGCAGGGAATCGATTTTCCTTGGAGACGTGCGTTCTCCATGACAGTGGCGAGCAGCTGTGAAGACGGATAAGTCTGAGTCCCCTGCCGTCGTGACCGGGAAGATTTCTAATGTACGATGCGTCAAGGAAATGGAAAATGCTCTTTCCATGTGTGACTACCCATTCAACTTCCATGCTCGAGTGAGGGTTGAGACTCTGCCTCTCTTGTGAAGCTTTTCTTTACTAAGGCGGAAATGATGGTTTTATTGATATGTCACACCGGATCTTGGGTCACCACGTACGCCGTCGGGACTGGCTTCGCGAGTCATTGTCGACGAAAGATTCCCAGAACCGAATCGAGATGAAAGCCACCGATTTCCATCGGCTGGGTTATTCGAAACTCAGTCG
The DNA here is from genome assembly GCF_000255335.2 of Galendromus occidentalis. Taxonomy (NCBI): domain Eukaryota; kingdom Metazoa; phylum Arthropoda; class Arachnida; order Mesostigmata; family Phytoseiidae; genus Galendromus; species Galendromus occidentalis. Next base: position 376,641 of record NW_003805418.1, on the reverse strand, counting down.
GTTCGACTCCTGTCTTGAACAATGAGATGTCAGGAGGGATGAGTACTCGACGGAGTACTGGAGCCCCATGCTTTCAGAAATGGCAGCCATCTCCGATCGGCGTCTGACCAACATTTGAGCAGATTCATCCCTCAAGACGCTTCCTTCACCCGTCGTCGGAAAACTTCGGGAACAGGCCTGCGCCGTACTGCCTCATTCGCGAGCCCTCAGGTGATATCTCGGATCGGGAGGAGTCCACGACAAAATCGATGTGCGGAATCCCCCGGGGTGCGCCGTGGCCGTTGATCGCTAATACTCATGATGATAAAAACCGGAACAGAAACTATTCTTCCCGATCACGATAATCCTTGTCACGAGTTACTCAGCGAAGCATTCAAGTTCAATAACCCAGTGGACACCCCCGCCAAGCGACCGCTTGTCCCGGCGGCGAGTGGTCAGAGCTCACTACCTCGGAAGCTTGAGTGCTCAGCCTTGATAGTGATGAGAAACCCAAAGATAAGGAAGGAAACACTCCCAGGTCCTTCTGACCACGGAAGCTCTCCCTGTGGAATCGACTTCGCTGGCAGAAACGCTTCTCTTGCTGAGAATCTGTGACTCGGCTTCGGAGGTCGGCGCGAACCTCGTCGAAATCATCAGCGCTCGCGATTCGCGATGTGCCGATTCGTGTGAGCATTCGTTCGCCTAGCAGAGGAGTGATTCGATGCGGCGCCCTCGTCGATTCGAACTCCATTAGCGCCTTCGACGCCTTTAGCCGCGGGGTCGGGTTGTATGTACATTCGCCCGGGTTCGGACTCACCGGATTTCACCAAGGGCGGAGGCCGCTCGTGAAAGTCATTTTAGATTACTTTGCTCGCTGGGGTATTGGATAACGAGATCGGGCGCTGATCCGGATCGGAACCCGAATCTCAAAAGGGTCCATCGATCTCGTTTCGCTCTTGTGGGACTCCGGTGACTTCAATTGGACAGTTATGTCTGAGCCGAGATCCTGTGTCTTTTTCGCGGAACCCTGGCGAATTTTCGCAACAAAGTATGCTTTCACCGAGTCGCGATTTCTGGGAGGACACGGTCCACGCTCAATAGACCCCCGGTTGTGCCCGCGCCGCGGGTCTTTGATCGAATAGCTCATCGACCCATCGGGGTCGCCTGTGCCCACGTCGGCGTCGCGACGTCGCGCAAATCCTGCAATGCTTCCCGGGGATCCCTCGACGTCTCAACGGGAGATGGCTTTCCCTCCGAGCAGCAAGGAATCTGGATACCGAGCTCATCTGTAGTTTCCTCCCGTACAATCTCCAGGACATGATTGCCGCACGGATTGACAGAGATTACCAGCGATTCACAGATTGGGTGCAATAGAGACCACAGGTTGGCGAGCAGTATAAGCGGCCTGGAACATCGAATTTTATTCACGAGCAGTATCATGAATAGGAGAAAAATCTCTTTTGCATGTCCTCGGGGCGATTCTCACGACGAGCTGCGATTCGTGGAATTCGTAGATTCACCCCGCGATGCTGGCGGGTGGCAACTTTCAGCCCCTACCTAGCTCTTTTTTGAAAACGATTGTGCGAGGCGCCGTCCGAGATTTGGACTCTACACACCCCCTCTCTCGTGGGCGACAATCAAACTCGCTGACGCGGTGCAGAGGAAATACCGTTGCGCCCCTTGTTTCAGAGCTCCGTATCAGCCCAAGAGAGGGTTGGGCTCTCTCCATTGCTGCCGCGACGCAAGTTCGTATTTAAGATCGAATCGGAAACTCATTCGATTCACTCAGCATCTGCACTTCACGGTCTCACTGGAAACACCGACGTCCGATATACCCTCGTTCGAACGTCCCGGTTTCTACGTCCTTACGCTCTACCCGCATCGTCTCGTCAGCCAGGAGGAAGTCGGAGAACCGCCAAAAATTGAAGTTCGAATCAGCGCGCGCTCCCATCAGCGTTACATTCGCCCTTGGATCTGCCGAGCTGGAGGTGGCGCTACCGTCGTTCTGCAATCAGGCAATCAAAGCTGCTGCTAGTGCTGCTGCTGTGGTGTTGGTGACCGTAGACTGAATCGTGCGTTAGTCGTGCGTCGCTCTCAGTCATTACCTCGCAAAGAACGCCAGGTGATTTTCGGCCGGAGACTCCGTCCGTCTAGTGCCGAGATGTCGGCCACAGCAAGCTCCACCACGGGCAGAATAGAGTTCATCGTCGGTGGGAAGTATCGCCTCGTCCGAAAAATCGGGAGCGGATCTTTCGGGGACATTTACCTCGGACTCAACATCACCAATGGAGAGGTCAGTCAGCTTGTGTCACGAGCTCCGCAGCGTAGGGGCCGCGTCTCAGAATCGGACCACTCGAAATGCATGCTCGTTGGCTCGTTCTGTTATAGGTTAATAATTCAGTGCTTCCGCAGCTCGAAGGCCATGGCTACAACACAGCGCCAGCGGCCAGCTAGTTGCTGCTGTTAGGCCTTGAGTTGTATATCATCGTCCTGGATATGAGTTTTCCCACTTTTAGAGTTCAAACGGTCCGATGAGTCAGTAAGAAGTGCAGTGACGCTGCTGGCGTCGATGGCTGCGACGAAATTCGAGCTGCTCTCATGGGAAAATGGCGAAGTCATTGTTGTTGCACCGTCGCCATTGGGGGCTCCTTCTGATCTTGCTGGAGCTGGTGCTGCCCTCCCTGCCGTCATTCTCAATAGTTCCGGGGAACTTGCGTGTCTGATGGACAGTGTTTGGGGGAACCGAACGAGATCTCCGCGTTGAACTCCAGTGTTTGGGATCGTTCAGGCCAGGAGATCGCAGCTCGTGCCGAAGCAAGTCGGCCAGCCCAAGCTATGGACGGGCGGACACGAATATTTGTCCCAACGATATACACCCACATCGACATGCGTTATACAGGCTCCCGAATAACCCGTCGACGTGATGTGAGGCCAGTACAACAACGCTGATGCTAATAACAACAACGACGAAGAGATGCAGTTTCTGAATATTTCGTAATGAGACGGCGGCAGCATCCTTGAGACTGACGCTGTTTTCTCGAAACAAGGCATTGGCAGCCAAATCTTCTCTTCTTTCGCAAGTGTCCCAACAAGACTATGGCTGTTCTCGCGCTCGGTTGGACAACACATTTTCTTGTGCTCGAAAATTAGGACGAATCTCTCTCGATTTCTCCATACGATCGGCAGTTCGACGGCGTCTGCCTTCTCGATTCGTGTGCTCGGCAGCAACTCATCTACATCTCGCAATCAGATCTGTGGGGCTTTGTTTGAGATCTCATCGAAGACGGCACTGTCTGAACATTTCACCTCATATTTCGAGCTTATGTTGCCGTCGCGAGAAGAATTGACTGAGTCCAAAGCGTGCTTTATGGGCATAGCTCCCATATCGATTCAGCGTCGGATGATCTCGTGCATTTCATAAATGGTGATCGTTGTTAACGTCTCAGTTGCGCGCATCTCCCTTGCGCAGCCATCGGCCCCTCGAGTTTATGCAGAACTTGCTCTTCACTAAGTACTCATGGAGCACATGTTCGAGACTGTGGAGCGACGTCATTAACATGGAGAGTCGTCGCGAGGCGATGACAACAAAGGGATAGCAGCTTGAGCGATAATAATCAGCTGCCCTCATCCAGGTCAATCACTCCCTAATTCCAACTTACTCGTGCATCCTCCTGGACGAGAAAGCAAGCAGTGGGGACACGGCTCACCGTCGGGGGAGAATCGGGTTCCCACGTAGTCCGCGGCGTGGAATCATTCTATGCTATCATTTCTGCTAATGTCTCCCGAAATGCGTTTCAATTGAGAGGATACTCTTCCATGGCGAAGCTCCCGGAGAGTACTCCCGCAAATCCTCGTTGTTTCTGTATCGGCCTAGATCCATATCGGCGCGGCCCAGTTGGCATCGACAACCGTGGTGAAATCTGTCGTCAGCGTGGACATCGTTGCCGTGGATTCGTCAAAAGCAGATTTAGAACCCGATCACGGCAGGCGACGCCCACGCCGGTTGTGAGCATGATTGCAGAGCTACAATAACCTGATTGAATCGGCAACGATTCTCAAGAGTTTTCCCATGGATGCCTTCGTCGATGACGACTTGATGTGCATCACAGTGCGTCATCTTGTTCTGTGTATTCGTTACAATCTCATCGTTAGCGAACGCTGTCAGTCTTACTGCCGACTGCCACCCGAGAGAACGAAGCCTACGACTCCGTGCAAAAAGTCGGATCGAAGTTCTAAACTAAATCTTGTTGTCATTCTAGGAAGTAGCCGTCAAGCTAGAGTCCATCAAAGCCCGTCACCCACAGCTGCTCTATGAGTCCAAGCTCTATAAGCTCCTCCAGGGGGGCATCGGAATTCCACACATCCGGTACGTCGAATTGAAAATCCATTATTTGCTCCTCGCGAAATCCTCACATGAGTCTTATCATCAGATATAACGATGTGTACTAATTTCCTTATCCGTTCTCTTCGCAGCTGGTATGGTAGTGAAAAGGAATACAATCTACTTGTTATGGACCTTCTCGGCCCAAGTCTGGAGGACCTATTTAATTTTTGCTCGCGCCGCTTCACCATGAAGACTGTGCTGATGCTCGCAGACCAGATGATTGGACGCATTGAGTTTGTCCATTCCAAGAATTTCATCCACAGGTAAAAGTCAGAGATGAACCAAGATCCGTTCTTCCTACTCGCTCATTCTGGATGATCGATCCGATGACATTGGGCTCGAATTAAAAGTTCCTTATTGCATTACAGAGATATCAAACCTGATAATTTTCTGATGGGAATCGGGCGTCACTGCAATAAGCTCTTCCTCATAGATTTTGGTCTCTCTAAAAAATACCGGGACAGCAAAAGCAGGCAGCACATCCCCTACAGGTGAGAGCTCTCAGGGCAGGTCTGTCGCGGCCGCCGCCGTTTTCGCGGAACAAATAGGAAGATTCCGACGCTCTCAGACGTTGCTCGGGAGTAGTTTCGAAAAAGAGGTCGATTTTGTTGTGAATTTTTGCTCATTGATCTGTCTATTCGTCAACAGAGAGGACAAGAATCTTACGGGCACAGCGCGTTACGCCTCGATAAACGCCCATCTCGGGATAGAGCAGAGCCGGCGGGACGACATGGAATCTCTCGGATACGTCCTCATGTACTTCAACAGGTAGGCTCAGCTGGGTTCGCAATCTGCGGGTCTTTGCGATAGTCTCCCCGGCGGGACCGCTCAGGGATCTCCTGCGAGAGGATTCAGTAATCCCAAGCCTCAGGCATTCGTCCGAATCATTCGGGTCTTCTGTTGCAGAGGGTCTCTACCGTGGCAAGGCTTGAAAGCGGCGACGAAGAAACAAAAATATGAGAAGATCTCCGAAAAGAAGATGGGAACGCCGATTGAGCTCTTAACCAAGGTGCGTTCCCGGAGCGTCACGAAGTTCCGGAGCTCGATGCCGACCGAGTCTCTCTGCCCTACAGGGCGCCCAGCTATCGGGATCTTCTATTCCCACCGAAAGGATTTCCTACCGATCCAAACATCCGTGGTGGAATGAAGAATAAGGAGGCATCAGCAGTCTGTTTAACTCGAGAATTTATTTTCAGGGATACCCGGCCGAGTTTGCTATGTACCTAAACTATTGCCGAGGTCTTCGCTTCGAAGAAGCTCCCGACTATATGTATCTGCGCCAGCTCTTCAGGATCCTCTTCCGCACACTCAACCATCAGTACGACTACATTTTCGACTGGACGATGTTGAAGCAAAAGACCGGCGGGGCATCTGGCGTAGGTTCGTCTCAAGGGGGACAGCACGGCGGCCCGTCTTCCTCTCAAACGGGTCAAAACGCCGCAGCCGGTGCCAGCGGAGTCGGTGTTACCAATCAGGGTAAGTCGTGTGCTTTTGATGTACGCGCGAGAAAACGACAGGTCAAGCTTAAGAACAAGAAGAAACACAAGAAGGATACATGCATAATGTGGGACTACGCAAGAGACGCAATCGTAGAACCACCCGAGAAGGATTCGCGGTGCTCCTGTGTATCATCGGATTGGAGTACTCATATAACGAAGATTACTGCGGAACCTAAATCGAATTATAAGAAGAAGAAATAAAAGACTCCAACCTTTTCCCCGTGGGCATTACTGCAAATTGAAAGCAAGCGACGAGAGAGATCGCGCCGGGGGTCGCGAAGACCGATGTCAAAAAGTCGAATTGTTTGCATGCTGAATGAAATGAGACGCGACCGAACAAGTACACGAAAGTCGATGAAGACCGATGAATCGATTGTTGCATGGAAGGCGTGAGTTATGAATGTAAGACTCACAAGCATTCTCTCTCTTCCACAGACCTCGCCAAGAATTAGGCGCACGAGGAAACATCGTTTCGACCCTTCGAGGGCAGGCAAGATGAATGGCAGGAAAATGAAAAGTCGCGGTGGAAAAAATTGAGATTCCACAGTTAACGAATTCTTGGAAAATAAAACCGAAAAAAAAATACTTCGGGTGGTGAAACCCGCAGAACGGTGAACGGAGAGGAAAGTTGAAGTATACAAGGATAATACTGGCTGATGAACACTTGAGGGAATGCGGCGGACAGGCGAAAGACCTCGTTGAACGCTCCTCAGCATTGTATAATATTAGCTATATAGGTTGTAAGGGCAAGAGGAGCTATAAAACAGATATCAGCAGAGGAAAATCGATGCCTTTTCTATGGAAACCAATCAACGCCAGGAGCAGCAGTGGCGACAGCAGCAGCGAAACTTTTCTAAAGCAATCGGGAAGCGGGAGGAGATCATGATGATGATGAATGGTGACTCTGTACAGATGTGACTAGGAAACAAGAAAATATCCAGTGAGTCGATTAGCGAAGGCTCCCGTTGGAAATCTTTTAGGTCCCAATAAGTTTGTTCAGTATGAAATACATGAACATGAAACTGACTCCGATTCTTTCTTCCCCTCACCTGATTGACTGCTGATTGATCTTATTGCAGTCAGGCCGACGGAAGCATCGTCTCTCGGTCGCACCTCGCACGCCTCTTTCATTGGTCATCGCTTCCAATGGTCCTCACGCCTACATCACTGGAAAGAGATGGCCGGAATGCGTGTCGTTCCGTAGCTGAGTTCCCGCTCACTTATTTCCTCGTTCCGCTTTAAACGGCTCTGAGGATTGGGTTGCCTCAGTCTCGTAGGCCAGTGACTTGCAAGGTCTCGACTTGATTCGCGCTCGGAGCGCATGTCTTGCTGGTGACGCGAAACCTCATTCACAAATTTTATATTCAGGTCGCTGCGAGAAATAGCGAGTTTGGGACGAGTCGGGCCGTAGCCCGTCGCACAGGATAGCAGTGCATTGGAGAGAGGGCCAGCGAGTCATTGGGGGATTATCAAATGCGAGTTTCGTTCTGAAAGCCGCAGGAAACGCGCCGTCCTCATCGGCGAGTAGCTCGCCGTTTGTCCGACAGTCAAGTAGTGAGATCAAGTCTCCGAGCCTCGATTCGCAAACTGCAGAGAGCCCTGGCAAGACCGATCCATCGGAATCCTCATCGAGCAGAGTCTTGCTCGCTACCTTATGAATGAGGATCGTCGGATAGAGCGAGGTAGGTGGAGCGGGAATTCGCTAGAAGAGGGAGCGCAGATCAGAGTCTCTTGTTCAGGGTGGCATAGGATCCCTCCGCTGCATGACCTCACCGACCACGGCACATGATTCCTGCGCTCGTTGAAGGCGAAAGCACGTACGTATGGGGCCGCGGGTCTCATTCCATCCGGCTGCCGGATTGGGACTCGCAGCATATTCTCGTGAGTATCTGGTGGAAATATTGGCTCTTCCAAGAGATCGAATTAGACGAAAGGAAGGGGAGTTGGTTCCGGAAACTTTGGCGGCCAAGTTGTCTCTTCAATCAATACCCTCGAGGAAGTTACCGTTGATCAAACTCATCGTTTACCCTTTGCCTGTCTAGAGATTCCCGTGCCCGTCGAGAGCGGAGGAAAAACTTGATCGAAATCTGAGCGGCGCTATATGCCCCTGCAATCAGGCGACGACCGCGATCTCAATGAAAGAAATATCCTTAAGAGAGCGACCATCGGGCAACCGGATCTGAGTTGGACCGTTCATCCAGCTCCGAGCCGTCTCCCTCCCGCATCAGGCTTACACGAGAACGCTAGAGGAAGAGACCCTGAAACCCACCGCGAGAGGTCTCGAGATCTGTAAGACCAGATAGGTCGGCCCTCTCCGGCTTAGAAAGAAAATCTTCGACACGAGCATCTCAATACAAGATGATTGATAATATTGATACGTTCTCAATAAGACACGAACATTCGATGAACATTTTACGATTCTTTATTAACTGGTGATTCAATCGTGAGCGTTTTCCGCACCAGTGACACATGACGGTATGCATTCATTGTCAGATTTCTACAAGGAGCATTTGAGCGTTCATTGAGTATATTACATATGTAGATGCTGTTCAGCCTCTGTTCGGGTTGTCCCTCATAAATAAACGATTCCACGTTTTTTTACAATAAAGTATTCAATAATAAAGTTTCCTTTCAAATTCCATACTCAAACTATATCAACAGTCCTTCAGCCTAAAAGAGTTCAGCATCTTTCACAGCTCCATCTTAGGTCGATACTTCAAACGCAGTGGAGGTTCTTTGAACCTCCACCGGGTCACCGACACAAACTTCAACGTGTGGTCCTTCCCAAGAAGTTCTTCATTGCAGAGAATTTCCACCTGGGGAAGTACGCGAAGAAACAATCCCAATGAGTGTTCGATATCATTCACTCGCGAAGGTCCGAGAAGGGCGACAGATTGTGAGAGACGATACAGGCATTTTGCCTCGGAGCCTGAGAGAACAGAGATTTTCAATCGCGAGAGAAAGTACTCACCTCGTTATACTTCGCGGTCGTGTTGTAAATTTGCTTAGATAGGAATTTTTTCAAGTGCGTAACAGTCGCTTGAGCCGACACCCGAACGAACTTCCGAGCCAAGCGAGACATCGATGCAGGATTCTCGGATTCCAGACAGAGGTTCACCTGCAGATAAGAATGAAGAAACCAGATGATTTTTTTCCGAGCTCGTTCGCAGAGCGCCCCGCATGCGTATGGAGGCGACATAAGACCCGATCGGAGCCGGGATCCTCGTTTGGACTCTTGACATCGAGAAGGAGCGGAGGGCTCGTACCTGCTCGTCCATTCTGTGGCAATCTCCTTGATTATCATCCCGATTTTCATCATCGCCAGTGCGTCCAGCGGAATCTTTCTGATGGGAAGGCCCAGGTTGCGGCTCTGCATCCTTCGCGTTCTAAGGAAATTTCATCGATTATAATCGTGACTCAAGAAGAAACTTCGGAGCAAATACCTACATGCAAAAACATGACATTCCTCTAGAAATTCCCGCCGAGGAATCAGGGAAAGGAGATATCCGACAATGTAATCTCTGGGCCCATGACTATCGCCGACAGCTGTCTCTCGATGTTTTGCCGAGCTTGTATAAATCATACATGGTTCACAGATGAGTCGGAGACGACTGCCGTGCGACGCGTGGTCCGAATGGGCCTAGGCCTGACAATTAGGAAGTGTGCCTTTACTGTCTGATAGCAGAAGAATACTCACCGGCTCAATATCTTTGAGCAGAGCTTGGAGATTCGGGAGGAGGTTTCTCGGGAAAGGTAGGCCCTTACTCTTGTAGAAATCATGTTCTCGACGGAGCTCCTCTGAAAATAATTTCCCCAATCTCGGATCGAAAGAAAAAACGACTTTCTGTGTTCACCCAGATGAATCGATAAATTCTCACGACGGTAAACGCCCGAGCAGGATGCAGCCAACTAACTTTTCTGGAGGTCGGGAACTAATCGGTAAACAACATCCTGCATCGTCCTGTCGTATGCGACATAGTTGAGGGGATGACTCTGATGAATGAGCGTTTCGCACTGTGGGCACGTGTTTTTCTCCTCCAGATGTTTCACAAGACAGCTTTTGCAAACTGGAAGAATATATAAAGGATACTTCAGTGTGAAGTCCCGTGTTCCCGGCATGCGCCATGGGCGCGGCGCTGTTCGACGGCATGAATTTGATTTCCGAACTGAAATACGGCATAAAACTCACATGTATGCAGACATTCTGTCACCGTCGTCGCATCGATGAGGTAGCCTTTGCAGATCCGGCATGTTATATGCACGTTGAGGGTCTTCAATTTGATTTTACGTTCCATGTTGAGCACAGCGACGCTTCAGTGAAGACAATAACCCAAGGACTTCACGAAACTTGTACCATGGGGGGTCCTAGAACGAATAAGAATATACGGACGTTCATGCATTGCCGAGTTGCCGGTCAGTTCAGGATGTCATCAGCTTGACTCCATTCCTCGAATCTCGAACATCTGACCCACCTCGCGGAAGGGCACATACTAGAGATGCACGTCGCTCCTCTATACCGAAGAGGACATTGAAGCTGACATATGATCTCGAAGTGGATCACTTCCCGTGACGAGCCGGGACCTCGGTCGCCGCACACCACGGTGTCAATCGCCGAAGCGCAAGTCACCACCGGCAATCCTGACCGAGGGCGATGTGATCAGTAACGAGAGGACGGAGCGTCGGGATCGGCACGCCGACGGAGCGCCACGCACATAACTACTTCAACGAGCTTCCCAGAGAGGCGAATTTTCACACTTTAATTTCCGACAGCCTTCAATTGCAGCAGCAGCGGTCCGTGAGTGTGCGGTCGGTGGCTGGCTGGCTGCACAGTCGTCGTCGACCATTATTTACATCTCGAGAACAAAACAAAAGTGCGAGCAGACGCAGATCGGCTCCGAGAGGTGCCCCGCTTAGAAGGATATGGGCAGGGTCCCGAATCTTGCTTTCTCCAGATTCGGCTTCTCAATCCACCTCAGAAGAAGACATTGTTCAGCTCAACCCCAAAAATTCGGCGGAGACTTCTAGTTCTGGAGGAAAACGAGGACTGGAAGCGCTGAAAAAAATCGTGATGTGAGAGAATATGCGCTAAAGCGGAGAGGGGCGAGGACCACTTGCTAGCCTGTTGTTCCTCCGTTCGCTGCTGTTGTTGGACATCGTATACACACGTAAGGGCCTCGGGTCATTTGGCTTCTGGCAGCTCTGTTTTCCATCACCAGCAAACTGACCCGTTGGTTGTGTTGTCGGTCTTCCACCGAACGTGATGGCTAACCTGCTGCTGCAGGCAGAGTCCACCCGAGAGATTCCGCTTAACTTGGACGAAGAAATTCTGGGCAGATCTGGCAACTGCTCAGTGTCGATACATTCTGTGATAGTGTCTCGCAGACATGCGGAGTTCCGACGCAGCTCCGGAGTTTGGACTGTTAAAGATCTCGAATCGGTTAATGGAGTTTACGTGAACTACAAGAAAATCGAACCACCCCACTCGTGCAAACTGAAGAACGAGGTAAGTTGTATCGCGATGGGTCTGGTGAAGCTGTGGCTAGTTTGAATGGACCAGAACAGCCATTCCCTCCAAGATGGTCGGTTTTTGACAGATTTTCCGAGGTGAGGGAGCTGCCGGAGTCGGATCTATTTCAACCGAGATGAGGCTGTGTCCCAGCTACATCTTCGAATGCTCGAGTGGACTCTTTCAGTCTGAGAGGTCATTCCACCGGGACATTTATGGCTGGCTTTACCGCTTCCGAGCATAACCTCAGAGCGAAGTCTCCCAAGTGAGCTGGCCGCTTATCCCTCTCGTAAACTGAAAACGGAGCAATGTGAAGATCAAGTGGTCGAGATGCCGAAGGGTCTAGTCTAACCGCGCACTTCGAGGAAACGAGCTCAAATCGAGCCTAATTGAGAACAGCTTTCTTTCTATCACCGACTGGGATTCATTTGGGACCAATCTCTCAGACTCAATATTAAAGTGTGCGGTCCGATTGAAGCCCTCCGGAAAGGCTGACGCCTCACCCGCATTGGGAATCGCCAGAATGGTTTAATTGTGTGCTAGCCCTCCTGTAACTCTCGTGGCTGGTCACGAGAGCATTTACGTACACACTCAGTTGCGTCCAGCCTTTCGGACAAGTGTCTGTGAAGGCGAGAAGTCGGCTTCAGGAAACTCGTCAGGATGTTTAATCTTTATTTGTACATAAACGAGAATCGGACGATTGGGTGGATTCGAAAGCTCCGCTTTGGAGCTCTTCCAGAGAAAGTAATCGATTCTCGATTTGCATCGAAATTGAGATCTGGATTCTCCGCTATTCTCGTGGACATCAGTAACCAGCATTCTGATAGTTCCGTAACGTCTCCCTGAAACGAAGCACCCGTTAAGTCATTGATTGATAATAATATTCGGACTCGCATATCTGCATGTCGACTGTCGACTAATCCGTATCGTTTCTTCCAGGATCTGATCTCACTGGGACCGATTCATCGAACGAACATGGCTTTCCAATTCATCCAAGTCCTAGACGATCCTGACGCCAAATTGGTGAGTCGATGGTTGCATCCGGGTCAGGCGACAGGTCCGGCTTACGAGGCTATACATCGAAACTCAACGAGCTACTCACCGGAACTCCCTCTCGATTCAGGTCTCGCTGAACACGGTATTCTGGTTGTCCACGGCTGCTAACAAACTCATATACACACCCGCCGGGATCACCTCCCACGGTAAAATAAAACCGAGAGAGCAAGCTATGCTCGAGACGAACAACGAAGAAAACGGTATATTTTTTATCAAGTTTGAGCGAAATCCGAGCATATATCCAGCCAGATTATTCCTTGAAACATGTAGAGCCTTGCTGCTGAGGAACAGCAATATAACACCAATCTTGCCGACAGAAGAAGAGCCACATACGGAGAAAGTTTCCCCACCTGTCCCATCGGCTCCCTCATCTTCGCGATCGGCATCGAATATACTACAAGGTGAGAGATATTTTGCTCTTCGTCGCCCATCTCGGAGTTTGTATCGAGGGTTCGACCGAATTCCTGGGCTAACATCCTCAAGTTGACTAACATCTCATTTCAAGGCACAACTGTCGGCTTGGTTCAAGAGGGAACTTCTCAGCAAGATGTAGTCAAACGCGTCGAAAGCATCATGGAGGAAGAGCTGACATGTTCGATTTGTTCAGAATTATTCATGAGTGCGGTAAGCAGCTGCTCTAAGCCTCGTTTGTGTCTGTCTTCTCTGCAAAATTATGTTCTACACGGGGTCGTCCGCCACTTGGTGATTCGGTCGCTTGAGTATGGCGCTACCGTAGATTCTCTCGATAGCTCATGGCTGTATACCGCCAATATTTTAGGTGACTCTTCCTTGTGGTCACAACTTTTGTCAAATGTGCATTAGGAGTTGGCGTCGAAAAAAAGACACTTGCCCCATGTGCAACTCCCCTATCGTGCAAGAAATTCGGTAAGACTTCGTTCTGACGATGTGTGGATGTTATCCGTGAGTGCTAGCAATGATGCACTTCGGAAGCGATTCCGTCTGATGGAGTCGGTCACGACTTATTTGAGATTTTTCTCTCTCTGATTTCAGCTCGTACGTGTTGGACAGCGTGATCAAGCAACTTGTCTCATTGAACCCCCTTCTGAAAAAACACTACGACATGAGATACAAACGCTACGCCGAGAGGTTTTCAGTCGAGTAGAATGCGATCCCGAAATGGAATCCATGGCTTTACGTATACTACTTCACTCACGTGGAGCAAATTTAGGGACATCAATAAAAAGCAATTCTATGAGACTTGAGGGAGCCCCGATGGCCTTCGGGATCGCGCTTCACGGCTGCTTGTGCCCTTCTCGAAACGCTGACAGGTCCCCCCTTCCAACGTCAAAAGTCTCGACCAGAGGAATATAGCTGCCTGCTCAAGAAATGCAGGAGTAGCCCTGTAGTGAACTTATTCAAAGCATCTCTTGAGTGCGATTTTTCCCCTCCCCCTCTGCCTCCTGACCCGAAACAATGCTTGCCCTGATGGCGAGGGCGGTAGGCTCGAGTCACCGGGCGTCACCGCTCCCCCTTTCGGGCAGTGGTTTGGAAAAATACAAGTCTCATTCATTCTTGAGGAGGACTCATTCTTGAGATTCTCCGAAAACCAACGCGATACCGAGTAGAGTCTCTTTTCACTCAAAGTCTGACGGAGAACAGATTGGATTCAGGATTCAGCTGACTTTTGTGGTGGTGATGATGGAACTGCTGTAAATTTTGAGAGCAGAGTGGCTTGTGTACATAATATACATGGTATTCATAGGTAGCGGCTAAGAAGAACAAAGCGGAGTAGCGGTCAAACTGCATAATTCAGTACCTAGATGATCTTCTGGATTGAATTATTGCATCATGTAAGGCGTGCATCGTGACGAAAATCTGCATACATCGAGAGATTTCCGGGCCGGGGGCGAGCCGGAGTTCGACTTTGCTCGAACTCGGTTCGTCAGATCTCAATGGAATCCGTTGGCGACAGAATGCATTCGAGTAGGTCGGATGCTCCGCGGAATACTGTAAAAGTACATATCTTCCGTTCAGCAGCATCAAATGTAGACGGTCATTGGATGGCAAATTCTTCGCAAACACGATTCTTCCCCTATTTAGAGCCCGTACGTCGTGTAGCGAGGACTGCCCCGTGTCTCGTGCCCAGAGGCAGACTACTCGTGATAGCTCCATGGAATTGGAGAGGATAGAGGACGCTTGATGATCTAATGACTCAGTGTACCTCTTCATATGTGAAGAACAGCCCATAATCGAATTACCTAATGTTGTGAGGGACTTAGTCCGCTAGAATCGAATTCACTCAGAACCTCAGACTTGAACACTGTCACTCAAACCTGTTCATTAAAAATACTACGAGATAACAGAGTCGACGAACTAATAAAATCTCAAGATCGTACCTACGGCATTGCTCTTCCAAGGGGAAGCTTCCAGGCTGAACCCTGAAAATTTTCCCCCGGAACCTCGGTTGAGAACCGCTGTGTAGATGACTCCGCCAGGTCATCTCATTCGTGATGATGTCTCCCACGGAGTGCATCTGGGGAACGCGAGCTTACTTCCAAGCATTCTTCTCGATTCATCATCGCGGTGACTCAGAATCTCTTTCAAGCCAGTTCATTGTCTTTTGCTGTTGGTCTGCGCCCAATAATTAGGTTCAGGGAAATAGGAACCGCCCGAGATGGTGGCTATATATACGACTTCCCTCCGCGTGGATATGATGAATAAGGAGTCCGGATGCGGGTGACTGTTCCGCTTTCGCGGTAATGCTGATTGTACTCGATCTAAACAACGTCATAAAATGGTCAATCGTCAGGTCATCGTTCGGAATCTCTATGCGCACATCGGATCTTCAGATATCGGTCAAAACTTTGGAGAGTCAAGCGGCCGTTCTTGCTCCGTGAAGTACGATCGAATCGTGAGAGTGCACAAAATTAAATGCAGGTCACGAGGAATGACAGATGCACCTTGCTCGGTCAAAAATCGTCTTCTGTTCAGGAAGGGCCCTCCGAGAACTTGACCAATCCTACTTCGCCGCAGCTTCTTCTCGCGATTTCACGCAACGATGAGGATGGGAGGAGGAGTTCTCATGTCAATCGAAGTGCAGTCGCAAAAGAATCAGCATCCCCAGCATTGTGAGTTCAGAAGTACTCTGATAACGGAAGGAAGCCTCGTCCTTATTGTAAGCTCAGCGGCACGGGCTTGAATTCCAAAAATCCATGCGTAGGATTAGGATCCACACGGGTGAATATCGAATATCGCTCTTGTGCTCGACCGCCATCGGTTTCCTCGAGGTGAAAGCTCATGGACGAGGCGGTGCCTTTCCCCAGGAGCTTCCGCATGAGTAGTGATCGCTGGGAATCCTACGTACTCGTGCGGCATCAACACTGCCTAATCGATCCATGATTCTTCACCTGGGAGCGGTCCGATCAGAGACGCTTGAAACCCATCGGTTATGCTCTCCGATCACCTGACGAACCTTCCTCACCCACACAACTGCGCTTAGAGTCCTTCTTATCCTAATTGTGCATCTGCGCTCTCACCTCAGAACCGACTCGGCGTCAACGTCGAATGGAAAACCTTCATTCCGCGAAGCCATGGAGGCAGCTCCATGGGCTCCCGGAATATTCTACCGAATATTTTGAGCTTCATGTCAAGGTTCAGAAATGCTCACAGCCACAGCACTTTGATTCGAAACGCTATCTATTCTTTCAAGAGTCCCGGGACTTTCTGCCGGTCCCCGGCTTAGCCAAATGAGTCACTCGAACCGATATCTTGGCATTCACTTAGAAGGCGTGTCGTCTACAGGCCCAGCGTCTCGTCCCGCGCATTCGAAGCATTCATCGACCAGTGTTGTACCACTCTGACGGGAGCATGTTGGGGAAGCTTTTTTTCGTGACCATATCAGGCTTGTTAGCTGTGTCTGCGCAGGATACAACCGGTGAGTTCGCGTCTCTGGTGCAACCCCATTCCCGGAATACTCGGGAATTTCTCATCTTCACCTCTCGAATTCGGGAGAATCGGGAAGCATGTCGATAATTCCGCTGTTTAGACAAGTTGGGACGCCGAACACGGAGGCACTGCATTCGCTCAGAATTTCGAGTCGAGTGGTCCTTGTTGAAAAATTATCTATTCTTGGATAGTCGGGAGATTCCGCGGAATCAGCGTTTCCTTACCATCAGGGAACGGTCTGTCGGGAGTCGGCCGATCCGGTGCTATCAGTCTATAAAGACTAGTCATGCCATTGCCGAATGGACATCTTTCCGACTTGAGGAATCTCTCGAGAAGAAGAGCAATCGCCAGACTTTCCGTTTTTTCACATACTCAAATATTGATCGAGTCCAAATGTTGTTCCAAGTATCTTATTGGGAGTTCTCGGTCTAGGATCGGATAATCCGACGAGTCTTATCGGCTTATCTCGCCACTTGGTCCGCGTTTTCTGACGTGTGGATCCACAACGGATAATCTCGGACTCCGTCTCGCAAGACCCTCGTGTTGATCGCGAAACACAGAATTTCGTTCCGACACTCAGTAAGGACCTGTTCGTCCGCTGGCAAGGGAACGGCATATTATTCCTCCCTCCTTCTGAGACATCCGAGTCGCGGGGCGTATTAAGGAATATGCGAGCTTCGACCCATATTCGGAGTAAACACTTGAAGCCCGGGACAAGCCGGTATATTAGATCCCACGGAGATATTGTTTCGAGAAGATAGAGTCTTCTCAAAGTTCCCATGTCGATTGAAGTGCTGTAGCAAAAGAATCAGCATACCAAACATTGCAACTCTGCCCGTGACAAGCTCCGGTCACCGATCAATATGAAAGGAGCCAGAGAACCCTTGGACTCAAGAGGCACTCATTCAGCGAGCAGTGGGAAGCAATGTCCCGATGAAGAGTCGATCATTCCCGTCCTTAGATGATAAGACCAGCGATGGAAACGGTGTTTCGGGATGAACAATGAAGAGAGAACAATGGAATCTTCAGTGAGAGAGCCACGAAGATTTCCATGGACGTCCCGAGGATTCGTATACCGGCATGCTCGTTGGAGAAACTTCTCCGTGATTGGAAAAAATAGAGTCGACCGGGACAAAGGCTGCAGCCACGACTGACACCGAGTCCCCCGCGGCGGTGGCGAGGGATTTTCACGACGAAAAAGCCTCATTCTGCCGCGAGACCGGCGAATGAAGTCGGGAGAGACACGCGGGATAATTTACGGGACGGAGGAGGGGATGGATCCGAGCGCAAATATTCTCTTGGGGCGCCGTGGTTCGATGAATTCCCCTCATGAGATGGTCTCCTCAACTCACTCTTACGAGTATGTGTTCTTCCAGTTTACCTTGAAGATAAATGCAATGCCCTCGTCAATTTGGAAGTCGAAGACTCGATAACGATTCGCTTGAAGCGGGACGGAGATTTCAGCCCGCCTTCCTGCCGGACCGTGCTGACTTTACGCCCCAAAGGAAATGCTCGGCTGCTGGCGGCAGTTTCCGCTTTTGATTTGACCGCGGCAGGAGATGGGAAATTCTGTTTGAGACATTTCTTGAAGGTGAGTTCTCTAAGAACATACCGCAGAATTGCTATGCACCGCCAGGCCTCGCTCATAGATCCGTCGGCATGTTCGTGATGGATAACCGAAACTTCTTCTCAGCTGGATGGTCTGGAGGGCACGACCCATAACGACATCGCAGAACAGCGTCTCTGCGGCGGTCCGGATATCAAAACATTAGGCCGCTACCTGTTCTCCAATGAAACGGAAAATACTCTTTACTACTCCCGGTCGGTCCCTTTCGAAAGGAATGACAGTGTAACAATCACGGTTTCAACCGTGGCTTTTGCCGGTGAGGCCGAAATATGCAATTCGAAGCGTTCCAAGATCTCTTGAGCGTCGCGATGAGCCTGACAGTCTGAAATACCTCTTGAAATAGATGCCGACGGCACGTGCTTGCTCCCGAACCGAACACCCGAAGGCGAAGGAAATTTCAAGTGTGAATCTGACAGCTTGTGCATCCCTCGAGTCCTGAAGTGCGACGAGCAGGCAAATTGCAAAGATGAATCGGATGAGCGTGACTGCATCGGTACGATCACGACTGAACCCGCGGCTCCGTCGGTCTCAACTGTAGCGTCTCTGAGTCCATTTAAGGAAATTGCCAGGGATGGTGAGTTCATCCCGGGCGTGATTTCCATCGCTTGCGTTACGAACTTGTCGGCTTGCCTTCCAATGTCTAGTCCAGTGCAATAATTGTTCGCAATCCGACTCGTCGTCTTGTCGGACGTCATCAGATACTCTCACGGGAAATTTCCCTTCCGCAGATCGTGCATCGGGCAGCTCCAAGCGACCTCAGATAATTATCGGAGCTTTAGGCGGTGTAGTCATCCTGGCCCTGGTAGCAATAATTGCTTTGTTCCTAGTCAGGAGGAGTAAACGTCGATATAGGACCGTGACGACAACCAACGTCCCAGAATCGGCATCGAGACACGACGACATAGAGGAGATTAACACAGCTTTGAAACAGCCAGAAGATTCCTCAGTCTAAAGATCGAGCGGCTGAGCTACAGATCTCGATCGTGATCAAGTGCGGTCATCCCGCATCGGCCGGAACATTTTGTCGCTGCAATTTCTCGAGATACGTGGAATGTCCAAAGCGCCGTCGAGGCGAGAGCGAGCCTCATGCGTGGGGCTCGAAACTATTTAAATTTTGCTCAAGGAGAAAAGTGACCGCTTGTGAGATATGTAGAAATCACATCTACCTCATAGAAGAAGATTTGCGCTCCGAGGTCCACGGACACCGCGTATCTGCCGTAATTTTCGCACATGTCGGAGGGCGAGCTCATCCTTGGGAGCGGCGCGAATCCACAGGGGTGTATTTATGGAATCGAAAATAAATCATTGATGGAATCCGAGGACCTCTGTTTCTGCTCTAGCGAGATAGAACGAAGCACAGCAACGATCTACGTTGGAGGGTACGCGTTACCAAGGCCCAGAGACACATGACTCATGGTCCCAGCCCCCGTTTCGTGAGGATCACCGACTGGGATCTGGGAATCCGATTACGTCAACCGGATCGATTCAGGAAATCTGAGCTATGAACATGAATGAAAGGATCAAACACATCGAGATTTGAACGTTGTTCGATGTCGCCGCTTTTCAGGCTTGTCACCTGATAGAATCATTGTTGCGCATCCAGCGTTAATCCAAAAATGGAAGCTGCTGGAATGGACACACGAGACTCTTCTCAGCTTATCCCCCGAACGGACCGCGTCGGCAGCTATCCCGTTGTATGCGGGAGAACTGTACGGTATAGGTACCACTACGCTGGCGACCAGGGAAAGAGGTTCATTCCCACCTATACTCGGTGGAACCCGGAGCATACTTCTGCCACGTCGGGTAGGGTCGCGGTCGGTTTTCTATCAATCATCCGTGGTGATGGAAGAATGGTTTTCGAAAGCCCCTCGAACTCCTTCAGGGTCGAACTACCGGGGAGCCTTTTCACCCTTACACAAAACAGCCGTCGGGAACGAAATACATCCAAAAGATTACCCTTGACCCATGATGCCCATGATCATTCTTCCGAAAATCTTCACAGACAGCCTTTCCCAAGAATGGATGTAAATCCTAGGGAATAACTCGATCGGCCTTGTGTACGCCCAGCCATAGGCTATGTACTCCCCGCTCGATCGCCGCTTGCGAGACACGCGGCTCGAAGCACCACGTCGGATGCGGATGATGCTGATGCTTATCTCGATAATAACGCAACATTATCGCAGCGTATGTACCGGGCACACCCGACGCGGCGCTTCGTCGTCGACGAATTTTCCATTGAGAACCACGGTTTCCTCGATCGGAATCGTGTGGAGTTCTTCTTTCGATCCTTCATTAATCTGATATCATTTCGTTATCTGTAAAGTGCGAACCATTCAGATAGTCATCCAATGACCCGGAGGCAAAAGCCCGTCCATCGTCAACATTAATGATTCCGGAGGAGAAAGCTGTGAGGAAAACAGCTTTTGCCTTCATCATCAACGGTGAGCACAGAGGGATATAGAATGTCCTCCTTTGCGTCGTCTAAGAATCGTGAGTTTACGAGAATGTTACCTCCAGCATATCCTGAGAAGGTGGAAGCTTGCCGAAACCTCCTCCAAGTTATCAGTAAGAGGAGCGCCCAGATATCACTTCAAAACGACCCAGCTCTACAATTCGTCAATCTCCAGGTCCACCTGACGACAGCGGAGATCATAAGCAAAATAGAGAAACAGGTGTGATGTCGATTCCTATTCGAAGCACCTATATAATCGTAGGGACGCCGCATATTCGATTTTCATCGTGCGGGGTTACGCCGAGCGGGTTGCATGAATGAATGGCTATTCTTGATGCTTTGCAGAACGTATCGCATACTGACATTTTTGACGACTGCGAGAATTTATGCCAGCTCTTCTCACTCCTGACTGTCGACAGAGGCTACATTTGCCTGAAATTCGCGAAATTGATTCTACAATTATGCACGGCTGTTGCGGAGGTCTGTAATCTGCTCGAGAGAAAATGCAACGCGAAAGTCATAAACTGGCCTGTCGTGGGAAACAGTTTTGTCGAAGAGGCCAAGGTCGCCGATGCGAAACGGACGAGAACATCGTTCCTGGATTACATTCCGAAGCTCAGCGATTTCGAACAAGTTTGTCGGATCTCGGCCGGGAACTTCAGTGAAGTCTATCTTGTCACTCACAAGGGGACTGGACACCCTTTTGCCATGAAAATATCCCCCACGAATAAATTTGATCGAGACGATGCCAGCAACTGCGTCAGCGCGGGCTCGAAGGCTGAGGCGAGTGGAACAATGAGAAAATCGCGGATCACGAATGATTCGTGCATGAGTTTCGTTGACAAGATGCTCGGATCTCTCACGCACGACTTCCTTGTCTGTCGGATATTTTGCTCCTTCCGAGCCGATCCTGACGTCGACATAACATTGATGGATGTGGGAGACGGTGAAGTCGACGTCCTGCAACTAATCGACCATTTGGGATACCTAAGCGCCGGAGACGCTCTCATGATCGCACTGCAGGCCACCCTCGGTATCGAGCACATCCATCTACGAGGGTTCATCCACCGAGACATACGACCATCGAATTTCGTCATCGATCGCTTCGGGAAGCTCAAGATCGTCGATTTCGACAGCGCGAGGGTCTGCCGGGGACATTTCGCTTTCGAGAGAATTCTAGCGGGCTTCTTCAAACGTACCGCGAACGAGCTGAAGGATCGAGAGACAGTCAGCGCGATTCCGTACACGGCTCCCGAAGTTCTTAACAAGAAAAGTTGGGGAAGAGCGATCGATTGGTGGTCGTTAGGAATTTCAATCTATAAAATGACGACTGGCCGATTACCCTTCAGGGGTTCCAATTCTGCCGCCGTTATCGAGAGTGTTTGCAACGAGGAGCTCAAGTGGCCGAAAGCCTCAGAATCACCTCATTCGGCAACGCCAGACATCAAGGAATATGTCTACGATCTTCTGAAGAAAAATCCCATGGGCAGATTGGGCACGAAAATATACAGTGATCTATTGGAGCCGACTGCGGTTCACGGCGCTATAGAATCCTTGAGACCAGTTCACACGCTCAAGGATGGCGGACCTGTGAGAGATCTCCGAACGAAGGTGTGAGCCTCCGCCGTCTCTGAAGGTGGCGCCTGTTCTCGATCTGGCATTCATGGAAGCAATCATCGTCACAGACTCTGACATTACTGTCGCGATTCCATTTCCAGCTGTACATCATTTCCTTCAGTGAAATCGATCGGAATCTCACGAAAGACCTCAAGACTCCGGTGACGCAGCTTGTAATGAACAGGGTTTCTGTCGGAACGTACAACCTATCGGAACTCCGAGATAAGACTGAGGAGTCCCTGCACTATCCACTGACGACTTTCTCCCATCCAAAGTTCCGTCGATTCACCGATCGTCAGAGCGGGACGTTCCCAATGAGCGAGAAGTTCTTAGTTCCCTTAACGCCACCGGACCGGAAACTAGACTACTACAAGGTGAGACTGGCGAATTTTCGGCCTTGAAGGGAGACATTGAAATTCCTGTCATTCCATTCTATTCAGGCCCAAGACGATGCGGAAACGCTGATCGGGATGACCATGCAAGAAACCGCGGTTCAGAGAGAAGCGCAGGTTCAGCTCGTTAAAGCAACCTTCACATACCGGACGAAGCTATTTTGTTGCAAAACTGCAAATATTAAGCTACGTCTCGTTCAAGGCGAAGGCAAACTAACGTACCCCGTGGTCTACGCTAAGTCGGACTCCGGTGCCGAACAGAATATCGATGAGGCCAATTACGGTGAGTTAATAGTTCCTCTGGGCTCGACTATTCCGCATGCTGAGTGAGCAATTTAACTGACCCATTTATGCGCAGGCGATATCATGGTTTCGATCGAGAAATCCTCTCTGATCGGCTCGAGCATGGAACAGATATCAGCGATTCTCAGAAGTCGCATGAAGAAGACGAAGGGAACGATCAAATGTCAAGTTTTGAGAAACAACATCTTCCGACACGCGTATACCGATCGTGTCAGGGCTTTCGAAAACGTGACGCGGAGTCCGCAGGCCGACGTGACTCTGAGCTCGCCTCGGAGCAAATACTTCCAAACTCGAATTTTGAAACTCTGGAATCAGGAGGCGAGGGATTTCATCGGTTTCCACGTGGTGATCTTCGTTCATCCCGACGTGACGCCTTCCGACGGACATACAATGATTTTTTACGGGGATGTTCTCTTGCAATTGAACGGGCACGACGTTTCGCACGTCGATCCAGCCGAAGTGGAGCGACTCTATCGAGATAGACCGTCTATCGGAGTTGTCTTTTATCAAACATCCGTCCTCCGCCGAAAAGATCTTCATGAAGCCGGCATTGAAGAAACTGACTTTGGTGACACCGAGCTCGAGAGAATGCTCCCGGGATCCTCAACTTCATGATGCATAAAAGCGAGTGTTTGTTCTTGTGAAAAAGAAACGTCAGACGGCGTGAACCCGCGGTTTCTCTCTCCGGTCGCTCGATTGATTTAAACAGCCTGGCGGATGGTTCCCACATCCGAATTAGGAGAGAAATGAAGTTTCATGAGAGCATGAGGCATTCGCCTCTCAGAGAAACGTCGCGCCATTTCCCCGCTATAGAATGAATCCTAGGGAGCACAATATCTTGTGCGCTCCATTCGGCATACGCTACGTGCAGCCATTCTATGTAAACCGAGCCGTGAAGGAACCGAAACGAAGAAGAGACCTCCCAGGTCCGGGTTCCGGGGCTTTTCGGCTTGTCCATGGTGTTTCGAGCCTTTGTCCGCTCCCAATAAGACTCGGTCAGAGTTTTAGATACGACATGAGCACTGATCTCGTGATGCCGGAATGGGACAGATGCTTCCGACGTCATTCGTGTAAACACGTTGAGCGCCCGGCGAAGATGCAGACAGCCTAGGCTTAAAGTTTTTCGGAGACAGTGCGTAAACGACAATATTCTGAGGGCCTACACTCACGAGCGGAGCGAGATGCTGATCGAGTGAGTTCACGATCTATCGCTTTTCGAGAACCGAAATTACATGATGTTCGTCGTCGCCCACCTGACGAAGTTGCAGAGCGATAATAATAAGACGGCCGTGAGTAGCTCGTGGTAGTCCTTCTCGGAGTGTCTGACCAGAGGGAGTGCCTTCTGCGTGAACGAGTTTCTCGGCGGGACGAACCAAGAAGAGAGGACTTGTGAGAGTCTGGCAGCGCTTTGTGAGTCTTTGTAGACATGAGTCTAGGTCTGACGTCAATCGGAGCCTCGGGGATGGAATTCCTCATCAGTGAGGTACACGCGGAGGAATTCAGACGATTTAGATTTTCAAATTCTCCACTGGGGTCACCTGGCCGTGATCGCCAGCTATCGGATGGAATGCGCACTATCGGTCGGAGTCCTCCTGGAACAGATTGCGAAACTCCGAGAAACCCTGTGGAGACCTGTAGTCGCAGCATTGAGACGTGGCGAACAGGAGAAGGACTGGGCGATCCGGGAGATCACTCGATCAGCGAGCAAGACCAGACGATCAATCGCAGGAGGTTGCTGAGATAGGGTGGGGATATGTACAAGAGAGATACAATAGAACTATCCACAGGGAGATGCAAGTTTCCGCGGATGATGCTGCTCATGATTCCACAAAATCTACGTTAGACTGAACGAGCCTCTCGGGGCCCCAGCCTCACTTCAGTCTGACTTGAGCCATGAGTTGACGGATGGAGAAATTTCGTTCGCAGGGATGAGAGTTCCCGGCTCGATTTTAATTTTTGCTGTGACGTTGACGGTAGCATCGATCAACATCGCCAGCGGCAGGAGTCACAACGAGGATAGGAGAGCGGTTTTCATCGAACCGGAGCAGCTGAATGCGGATGATGGCGACAGCGGTGAGTCTTCAGAGTAGATCTGCGTCATTTTCGCAGAAGACGTTCCCTCATCAATCCCTCGCTTAGCTTCCCTATGATCAGATGGTTGTAAACGAGTACCTATCGCTCTTGGAGATTTGTTGTGGGGACGGAGTATTCAACACATGACGAAATCGCGGATCGGGGGTCCCTCTTCATGATCCTTTCATTCTTGCAGAACAACCGCAAGCTGGACCGGATCGAGGCCAGGACCGTGATTGGGATCGGGAGCGTGATCGGGACCATGATCGGGACCATGATCGGGACCGTGATCGGGACCGTGATCGGGACCGTGATCGGGACCGTGATCGGGACCGGGATCGGGATCGAGAAAGAACAGAATCGGATGTGAATTCTAATCAGCATTCGAACGGGGGCTCTAGCGGGGGATCAGGTGGGGGAGCGAGCGGGGGATCAGGTGGGGGCTATTCCGGATACTCAAATGTCGGTCAGGGGCCCGACTTGGGATTCGGAACCGGAGACGTTGGCCTTCCACCGCCGATACCGCCACCGTTGAATGGGGGATTTCCTTTGGTTCCACCCTTATTCGGATTAGGTTTAGGAATGGTCCCTCCTCAAATACCCCCACCAATTCCCCCGCCCGTTCCTCCTCAGACACCTCCGCAAGCGCCTTCACAAGACCCAATGGCGCCCGGGGGGGCACTTTCGAGACTCCGGCAGCAGAACGATCAGGAGCGACAGGGATCACCTCAAGACGAAGCAGATCCGCGATTCCCGTCTGGGAAAAGTCAAAATTCACGACGGGCATCGAGGAATCCTCAGGATTCGCAGTTATCACATCAAGAAGGTATGGATTCGCCCGCTCCGTCGCAGGGAGGACCCAACTCACAGTCCCCGCGGGGGGGCAGCGACTCGCGGCATCCGCCAAGAGGATCCGACTCGCAGTCGCGCCGGGAAAACAGACCGAATTCTCGATCGTTGCCCGCTGGAGATTCGGATCAGCAATCGAGACCACCGAATTCGCGATCGCGGCCGAACAGACCGAATTCTCGATCGTTGCCCGCTGAAGATTCGGATCAGCAATCGAGACCACCGAATTCGCGATCGCGGCCGAACAGAGGACCCGACTCACAGTCATCGACTCCGAGGCGATCAAATTCGCAGGCATCGTCATCGAGAAGACCCAATATGCGAGCATCGCCATCGAGATCGCCGAATCCGAGACAGATGCCTCCGGCGTCCTCGAATGCGAATCGAGCACAAAATTTGGGACAAACTCAGCACAGAACGCCGAAACCGCCAAGACCTCCGAAGCCTTCAAAACCACCGAGAACACCGAGGGCACCGGCGCCGCCGCCGCCGCGGCCCCCACCCCGGCCCCCGTCTCGGCCGCCGCCTCCACCGATCCGAGTACAATAGCTGAGCAGCCCTGAGCCGTCGAGCCCCCGATCGCGGAGGTTGAATTTGGCTTATAGCTCACTCAGTCGCGTATTTGCGAGAGTTCAGCCCAAGGAGGCGACTCCACGGATGAAACGATCTATCGAGCTCGACGCTTAGCATCAATCGTTCACCTCGCGACTCTAGAATGTGAAGATGGGAAAGTAACCTCCCACAACTCCCAGTGTGGACTGTGAGAGGCTCGGAATAGTTTGCGATTTCGAGCTCCTCCACAAAATTAGCCAGATGAGGTTAAGACGCTTTGCTCGCGCCGGGAATCCCCAATTTTCGACACCAGATTCGGAGTGTTTCGGTGGAATAATGTACCGTGGTACCGTGTGACGAGAATAGATTAGACCCCTATCCTCCCGCGTCAAGTTCTAAGAATCAGAGCACCGAACTTGCAGTCATCTTGAGGAGAGATCGCATGATAATACGCAGCTGTGGCGAACAGGAGAGTGTCTCCTTCCGCTCAAACTCTGAAGCTTTTCAAGATCGTCGGTCGATCGGGGTCATCTCTTGTTCCATGATGTAAGAAAATCCGCATCCTCTGGACCGGTTTCCCGATGAGTACTCTCCGCGGAAGGGACTGACCTCATGAAAATCGTTCTGCCACCTTATCGAAATGCTCATCGATTTAAGAAACCTCCACGCTACCCAGGTCAGGCCTCTAGAGCCGACGGTGGATCAAGCGAGTTTTCGTAGGAGTGATGAAGACCTCAGTCCTCCCACAGTATGGGAAGTGGCGGCAGTCGATGCTCGCGGAGTTGGTCGATGATAATACAAAGGAGGTATCGCAATCAGTAATAAAGATGTCCGTCGCTCAGCTAGAATCAGTAATGACGATATTACATATACCCAAAGATCCTAAGGGATTGAGAACACGTCCGAGATCAGAGATTTGGTACCAGATCGTCCGTGTTCTTTCGCCCCCGGAGAAGAAATCGAATCCGCTATTTGGCGTCTTCTTTGCATCAGGAGCCATTCAAACAGACGTCAGTGCGAATGCGCTTCTCGAGCTCAGCTCAAACAGGAAGAAACTCCACCGCAATGTGTTCTGCTCAGGCTAAAGGGGCGCTATATGAAGGCGCGGGATCCCTCAGTTTCATAATCAATGAACGTATATGCCTCGTTATATATGAACGGTATTATGCCTCGTTCAAGGAACCAAATATTTTCCCCTAACGACGAGTCGAAAATTCAAATGAGAATCCTCGCTCCTTTCTGAGATGATAGTCCGCAAAGCTTTCCTAGCAGATCTCGGTGTCCACACAGAGGAGAACCAGAACAATTCAGTCTCTCAATATAGCCAGAGCTTCAGACTAGTTTGCGTATAAGACTCGGGAAGGGTTACGAGACATAGGCGTTGGTCTCGTGATACCGTAATAACGCAGATGCTCTTTACCGTCATTCGCGGAAAACACGTTTCTTTCCCGTCGAGGCTACGAACGAGCTTGCGCAGGAATTCAGCATCGATCAATTCACGAAAGTCGATTCCTTCCGGGTGGAGAATCAATCGACTCGACGACACCGAGGGGCGATGCTGATCAAGTGAGTTTTGAAATTTTCGATGGAGATGATCGTCGTCTGAGCGAAGGATTACTATTGGAGACGCTGATTTGTCAATAACTATATTCGAGACCTCGAGGAGACAGGCCGCTGGCCGTTGGTGGAGCATGCAGCAGTCTGTCTAACTGAGAGTGTCTGTGCGGCTGGAAAGGAATTCTGCGTGTTCAGGTTTTACGTCACAACAACGGAAAAAATGGTAAGATTATCCCCGTCGATATTCGGCAAGGCATTTTGAGTTTCCTCATAATCAAACGAGCATCAAATATTACTATATCGTCACGAACAAGCGGTACCGTGGCCGGGTCTGAGGTGCACAAAGGAAACTAGCGCTCCCGCCACTGCGAATAGCTAAAGTGAAAACGTGAGTCCCTCTGATCCTTTTGAGCGTTGACTTTTTCGATTTTTCTCTCATTCTTTCCGGAGAACGGAAGGGAGACAGAATTTCGGAGGTTTCTCTCCATGCCGATCAGCGAGCTATTCCCCGGAAACCGCCAAAAATGACTATATATCATTGAGAACTGGTTGGGAACGGAAATCCGCTCTTGAGAGGGAAAAAGTCTCTAGACACTCCAAAGCCGCGAAATGCCCAACTTCGGCGTCGAGCAAGTCTTACGCAACTCCACATTATACCACACCACAGACGGGACCAGATGGCACGCGCCGCTCACAAGGGCGCCATGATGCTCTAGATCCAGAGGGGTCATGCTTTTCTGCGAAGATTCCCGAGAACTGATGTACGGAAAAACCGAAGCGTGAGGGGGTTCTGGAGCGGGATCTCTCGATTCCAGAATATTTAGCGGATAATGTTCGGGGCTCCCTGGAGAGCTACTCGGGATCCGTGACGGGATTCATCCGAATCGGACACAAGATCCGCCTCCATCTCCGCGCAAGGACTTCCTCTCGCCCGAATCTCTCAATATTTTATTCTCCGATCTCCCCGCGAGAACTCCATGCGTGGGTATCGCTCTGCGACTCGAGGCTGTTGCAGCTTCCTGACATTCGGTCGAGCTCGTCTGCGGCAATCGCCCGCCTTTGACTTCCCATGTCCGCTGTGAATCACGAAACTTTTGTGCGCTCGTTATCGAGGGACCGGACGCTCGGATCGAAATATCGCGCATCGCGACGCATTCGGGTAGCTTCATCTCACCACCGGCTGGGCTGAAGAAACTTGAGAGGCGTCAGAGCAGCCATTTCCCCAGGAGGTCAGAGTCAGGGAATACTTCTATTCTCCAATTAGTCGAGCACGGGAGATCTTGATAGACCCCAAATTTCCCTTCGAATACTTCGAGGACGAGCAGTTTTTGGGATCGCTCTAAATCACGGCGCGGCGGGTGCTCACCAAATCGAGACTCTGTCAAGCTTCGCGGCTCCTTGCAGGTCTGCAGGTCTTTAATACTTTCTTCGCTCCATGTGAATCAATCGGAGCTTCTGTCTCGTTCTCGACAAATCTGAATGCCATTTCATAAATTTTCGTTTGCAGGAATGAGTGTTCCAAGCTTCATTTTGGTCTTTGCCTTGACGGCGGTAGCGTCGTCGATCAATACCGTCATGGGCAACAACCGTGAGGCGGAAACAATTATCATCTACGTTCCGGCAGATGATTCGCATGCCGAAGATGGCGATAACGGTGAGCCGGATCTCGTATTCCGATGAATGACCTGAATTCCGATTCTTCTGTCTATCGCTCCTTTTTCGGGGGGACAGGGGAGAGGGGAGGGGGCGGTGAACGCACTTGCGATCACCGAAAGCCAAGAAGAGTCTCCGCCTGTCCACTTTAGATACGATGTGCGTCACTGCTTTGACGTAGATGTGCTTGTAGAAAGCCCCCGGCCGTCGATGAGGACATATCCTTGTGGGCCCCTCTGTCGTTCCTGTTTTTCCGCTGCGTTGCACGTAGGTATTCCACCGAGTACCTGTCCCTCGCTCAGGGATGGTGTATTACCCTGAACATTTGTCAGACTAACATGGTAAGGTGTTGGTAAGATGTTGGCTTTCCTTCATTAATCGTATCTCTTGAGCTTGCAGAGAAACCACGGCTGAGACCAGATAGTGAGCGGGACTGGGCCAAGCGCGATTCGGATCGGAATTCGAACAAAGATTCGGATCGGAATTCAAACAAAGATTCAAATCAGAACTCGAATAAGAATTCCAATGGGAATTCGAATGGCGCCGCAAGGGGAGGCTCGAGGGATGCTCAAGACTCTGGTTCGAGAATCAACCAGGGAATGAGGGCCGGCGACGGTCGTTTCCGAGTCCCGGGCTGGGCTGTAGGTCAGAGCATCGGCCAACTGTCACCTACGGCAGCGCGAGCCGCGGGACGAGTTGCGAGGACTCCTCCGCAAAGACCGCCTCGGAACTCGCAAGGTGGATCTGGCGTGGACCAATTACCACCAATCGGACCGGATCTGATGGCGCCGCTGCCAGGAGGATCGGATTCACAAGCACCGTCACGTAATGGTCAGAATCCCCAATCTCCTACAAGGGAAATCCCGGATTCGCAATCACCGTCTCGCAACGCACCAAATCTGCAAACCCCAACGAGGGAAGCCCCGAACTCGCACTCACAGCCACGAGAGGCACCGAGTCCACAATCGCCGTCACGAGATCAAACGAATTCACAATCACCGAGCCGAAATGGGCCCAATTCTCAAGCTCCATCAAAAGAGGCCCCGAGTTCGCGATCCACGCCTCAGAGAGGAACCAATTCTCAGTCATCGCCTCCGAAGGGACCGAATTCTCAATCGTCGTCTCCCCGGGGATCGGATTCGCCTCCATCGCCGCCAAAAGCACCGAATTCGCCGTCTTCGCCGCAGAGGACACCCCACTCCCAGTCGTCGCCATCCCGGGGTTCGGATTCGCAATCATCGCCCTCGAGAGCATCCAACCCACAGTCATCCTCACCAAAACGCTCAAATTCTCAACCATCTCCACCGCGATCGTCCAATTCCAAGCCGTCAGTTCCAAGATCGCCGAACTCAAGATCGCCGAATTCACGGCCGTCGCAGCCGAGAACATCGAATTCGAGATCATCGGCGCCAAAGGCGCCCAAGCCCCCTCGAGCTCCTAGACCTCCGAGATCGGCGAGACCTCCGCGAGCTCCGCGAGCTCCTCGTGCGCCTCGAGCGCCTCGAGCGCCTCATATGCGAGGCTGACGGATGCCATATGCAGATGTCAAGATGGGAATCGATCTGGCCGAAAAAAATTTGCTTCGGTCTTGTTCGCCCTGAACGGCATGGACCGATGAGCGCGAATCTGCGGCTCTTTCGCTCTCGTCCGGCAATCTGTCCGGTGCTTGCCTCGCTATCGAAAATTTCGGATGACGCGGCTTTTTCCGAGGGGATTTCTAGCGTCAGAAAGAGCGATATGACTCTAGGAGTCCACATTCTCGGGTGTCGATCCTCATCCCGGCAGCGAGAAAGTTCTGCCAAGCAGAATGTTACCATGAACATAATCAGGATCTCTCCGGCACGAATCAGATTTGCATTTAAGATCTAGACCCGGACCTTCCGGGGAATGCTCCGGAAATATGATGTCGCCGTTCATGAGGAGTATGAATAAAGACTTTCGAATCGATCTAGAAGGCGTCCTGATCCAAGACTACAACATGAGGGTCAGTGCCAGGTTTTCCTCCGCTGCAATCGGCTCAGCGATTCCTCTCGTAACATACTCGGAATATACAGTGATAGTACGCCAGTTTCGGTGACTCATGGACGGCGTCGGAGTTGATCTGCCATATCAGGCCCTCGTGCGAGTCGTCGTACCGCGGATGTTAGCGACGCTCCCCTCGTGAGCTTTTTCCGAGGCTGGAAAATGCGGCTACTTATGCGAGCTTGATACGTGCATCCTTCATTTCCCGTGGACGACCGATTCCTTCCGCGTTTCCTTGAGTCCAGCAGCGCGAGACATTCACTTGGACGCCCTCTTCAGGAGAACGGATCCGATCGGATAAGACTCAATTCCATTTGATATCGAATAAAGATCGCTGGGTCCCCGGAACCCCTGCGAAACCTCAAATAAGGCAGAGGACTCCAGGGGTGTTAAGGCAGGTATTTTACAAAGAGGCACACCACGCGAGACATCGTCCGGAGAAGCATCATTTCAAAATCTGTCCTCGGCGGTTTAATTCATGATAATAAGTTATATCCTGGGGCTATCCCCAGCGCGAGTCCCCCCTCGGCGGAGCCCCGAAAGCTCTTGGATGAAAGATCGAAAACCCGCTTCAGTCGGCGTAGCTCTTCGAGTTGAGGTCCTTGAGGTCCCGCGTCAGGACTACCAAGGAATTCCACACAATCGGAACCCGGAAATGCACCGCTCTGAGCATCGGTGAGCTGGAACCGCAACTCTTCGGAAAACCGAGGCGATGAGTGAGCTCGAGAAGCGGACGCATTCCCATTCGAATTCCACGGGAACATTCTACGCCTCGGCCTTATGCTTCTCGAACCTCATGCCGATCATCGAGGCCACAGAAGTCCCCGCATGGAGCCTCAGGGCGTGTCCTGGAAAAGCTCCGCTGTAGCTCGCTCGAGGCGTATCCGACCCGATCACGATGGAGGAATGAATCAATCAATAGCAGCGCCGTGAATGAGGGTGTTGACAAAGGTAGACTTCGATAGCCCGATAGACTCATTGAGAGATCGATCAACTAGAGTTCGGGTCGCAATGCGAGAAACAGCTAGGTAGGAATGACGCCGTTGGAGACCGGCTATCAATACGAGAATAGACTCAATACGTGTCATTTCGGAATGTCACGTCTTCAGGACGATATCATCCACGTTCCGCGTTCTTCGGGCACTACCCTCGCCAAGCATCGGCTGTTCACGCGGAGATTCCGTCGCGAGTGACATCCCCGATACGAGGTCCGAACGAGAACTATCGCAGCTTTGGATAATTTGTTTGAGAATGTCCCCGTCGAACAATGAAATCAGTAGCTCTCAGTTCCGTTACCGTCAGCCGGCCGGTGCTGTCAGAGGGTCGTAAGATAACCATGAAGAACTTCACGGACCTGGAAAAAAAACTATCTCTCCTGGTTTTCTTGAATCTCGTACTCCTCGGCCGACCTCCGTGGCTCGCTTGGAGACATCGGAATTTCGGAGTGTGGCTACTGGCTTGCGCTTACGCGACTGCTTTCGGTATTTGTCTTCTTTCCGGTGCGATGAAAATATGGTTGCAGTATCAGCTGTGTCGTTCCAACGTCATCCACGTAATCACCATGAGTCATGACATCTACAATGTGTTTTGCATCAGTTTCTTCGTTATGCATTCTTACGCGAGACATCCCGACCTATGCTTGGAATTCTGCAAGAACTTCCGCCTTAGGACGATCGGAACTTTCGCGCGTAGTGTCGTGATCTTCGTCCCTGCTATATCGGTTCTCCTACTGAATACGTATTGGCAAGCCATCGCCTTCTCGACATTTCTCGACTCACTGCGGTCTATTATTTACCATACCTTTTCGATACTAGTTTGGAATGGTCTATGGATCTACGTCTGTGTCCGAATCTACAAAGTTTACGAGGGCCTCGGCGAGCTCGACGTCGAAACCAAACTGTCTTCAGTGGAAGCGCTCGACCGAGAGCTCGGACTGTACTTATTGCTCCTGTTCGCGAAATCGGTCTTCGACGCGATATCGTCCCTGAGTTTCTATTCGACACAAAAATCGCGACTACCGGAACTCCTGCTTCTGCATGAGGCCGCTGTGATCATGTATGATCTTCTGTTCTGCGCCGCGATCTCAGAACTGTCGACTCGACTCTCTCGTGACTTGAGGAGCGATTTTCTGCAAAGAGCGCCAATCATGACTAAGGTGGGCATACTCCGGCAGCCGAAATTGCCAAACTTCTATCACTCGCTGTTCTCTTCACGCCTGAATGCATCGAAATGGTGGCCCCCGACACTAGTACGTCAAGCTTCTCAGGTGTAATAAGACACTGCGAATTGATATTTAGGATCGCTGACATCGCTTCAGCTCCCCGTCCTAGAGCCCGTCGAATAGCAGTGCTGCTTGGTCCACTGCCCACGAGCGATCGTCATCTCTCTGAAATCCAAAAGCGGCGGCGCCAGTGGGATCGGTTTAGGTCTCCACATATTTTTTGTTCCTTATAGACGATGCCTCTGGCGCCGGACCTGCTCAGACCGCATAGAACACGAGAGTAACAGGGAGTCTGTGTTCATGACGAACAACCTACTCCCAGGAAGCTCTCGGGTTTCGAACGTACACCCGCTTTACGCTTTCATGTGATCTTCCACGGAAAACTGAATTCTATCCTCATATCCGCAGGTTTCGAACTCCTTGCCATGGAGCCGGTCGTTGCAAGCTTCTCTCCTGCCTCAAGGTCTCGACGCCTTCGGAGTTTTTACAGTCAATCGGTTGGTACATCGTTCTCATGAATTATCATGACTGTCGCTGTATATCGTTCACTCTCACTCGGGAATGGGGGCGAACATACCTACTAGGGCGCAGGAGGAGCATCGCCATCGGAAGGTCGATCGTGCCATATTTCATTGACCCTTCTGATCGTCCTTTTTCAGATCCTTCTTCGCCACGATGTGCGGAACGACCCTTACATTTCTGCTCATCTTGGTTCAACTATCCCCCGATGTTCAGAATGTCGTTCGGATAAATAAGATGGAATCACATTGAAGCACAAGCCAGGCAGAATCTTCCCCAGGGAAAAGCGACCGTGATGATGTGACGGAATTCCTGGGGGACTCGATATGCTCAATGAAAAGTATCAAGCTTTCGAAGTCTTGTCTGAAGGTCGGAGGAAGCTGAGCATGTTCGGATGGATAGCTGAACGCCTAGAGGGAAAACGGCTGACTCAATCGAGAATGGCGACTCGTCAGTCGAACGCAATCGCGATGCGAATGAGTCCCCGTTAGGCGCCCAATTGGGACGAAAACTCCAGTATCCCACCCATCCGCCAGATACCGGAGTGGTGTAGAATCGGTCGTAATGTTTTCTTTGTAGCCGCACCACACACTCAACAACAACAACAACAGGAATCGCGCAGAGTATTCTCCCGAACACATCGTCGCCGATCAGAGAAAGGATTCGAAAGTGGTGCTGAGCTCCCTTCCAGGCTCAAGCATGCTGTCAGCTCTTTACACCTCACTGCGACGGGTGAGTAAAAGAGTCTCCATCATCGAAAATACTCCCGCGTTTCCCCCATCCAGCGAGCCGCGGACATTCAGGACTTTCGAGTTCTTTTTTCTCGGTTCGAAAGTCTCGTCCGTTCTCCGGGTGGATAAGTTCTTAGGACTGTTTGCAGCTTCCGTCTTCGCAAGCGGGCTTGCGTCTGCTGACCTCAACGACCGCGGCCGCAGCCGAGCCCAGCACTGCTCCGGACGAAAATGCCGGCACCGAACCCAAGGTCGACAAATTGTATAGGCGACTCGTTCTCGAGGTGAGTAGTTCAGGCCCGATACTGTTTGACCTGGCATGGTCTTATGAACAGGGGTGGCGAACGCCGCCGCGAACGTGAAATTCGATTCCTCTCTTCAGGCTCGCGGACACGATCCAGCAGTTCTCAAGAGCTACAAGTTCTTCGTTCTGGAGACGGCCAGATATTTGGACGTTCCCGTTTTCAAGACATGGGAGCCGCCCAAAGTTCATCAGCGACGCACCCTGTTGAGATCCAATTTCGCCAAGAAGAAGTATCTCGAAACTTATGAAGCGAGGACGTATTTCCAGGTACAGTCAGCTGTCCGAGAGGAAGCCTACTAAAAGCGGGTCCACAATCACTCTCAGCGCACCAACTGTGATTTTTGTTTTACAGATCATGGAGTTTGAGAGACTGACGGGATCGACCGCGGATACCTTTTTAGAGTATGTCGAAAGGAATCTGCCTGAAGGAGTGGCGATGAAAGTAAGCTCTCTTGTTCAGAAGAATCACTTACCTATTTCGGATCCAAATATTCAATCAAGTTGCTCTCGGCAGTGAGACGGTATCGCAGATTTAATGAGTAGTCTCGGCGAGCATCGATCTCAGCCGGCTCTGCTTCCCCAGGTCACAAAAGAAGAAATTAGACCTCTACCTGAATATCTTCAGCATCAGCCGAGGCAGGAAGAATCCTAGGTGGAGCATTCAGGCATTGCGGCGGAAAACGTATTTTTCAGTGATCAGAGAGCACTTGATAAACAGATGATATACTCCTCTCTAATCCCGTGTCTTCTTTCAAAGTATAGAGAAAATTGGTTCTATGATATCCCGAGATGTCACCGCGAGCATGTTTGACGAGCATCTATCTTTCCAAAATTCGCATATCAGCAGTAGTATTACGGACTTTATTTATATAACGCTGATATCTACATGAGCCTGGCGCCCTCGTCTCTCGCATGCTGAACTCTTAGCTGCTCGCGGAATATTGTCGAAAATATACTATCGACTCCCGAAGGATATCTCTACGGGATCGCTTGCGCCATGTGCAATGGTGACAGCATTCTGTCGAAGACCGCGTCTTTGAGATTCGCCCCTCTCAAATTGGCTTCGTGTAGATCACTTCCAGAAAGGTCGCAGTTCTGCAAGGGAAGACTCTCAGCCTATCAAGGGAGAATACTTTCAACCGCCACAAGCCTCGGTCGAGTCGAGACGCTGTGTTCATCCTGGGCTCGTAGCCCCTCAGTGTGATGTCGTCGAAACAGGCTCAGATGCATCATCAATAATTTATTGCCGGATAATCGAGGGCTTATCGATTAAGGCAAAAGAATACTCACTTCGAGATCCGCACCAGCAAGGTTTGCTTGTCGGAGGTAGCAGTTCTGCATGTTGGCATGCTTCAAAGTTGCGACCCTCAAGTTTACCCCGGCCATTTGACTACCTTCGAAGACGGCGTTTTTCAGATTGGCGGACTCCAGACTAACGGAAAATTCCGCTCCTGATTCCATATCACAGGAATGTAGGTTGCATTTCTCCATGTTGGCGCAAACCATTCGGGCTCCTTTGAGAACAGCGCCCTGTCGGATAAATAAGTTACTTTTTCCGCTGAGAAATATCAGGATCGATTGCGGACTCGCCAGAATTTTCCCTCCCTCTGGTCAGAGAAAAAACCGCAGGAATAAATTCGTCGGCGGGATGGAAGGTGCGATCCTCGAAATTCCGTCACTCACCTCGAGATCAGCAAGAGACATATCCGCCCTCTCAAAGTTGCAGAAGCTCAGGTTGCTGTACTTCAGACGGCAGCCCCGTAGATTTGAATATTTGAAATTGATGTTCCTCAAATCCATTCGCGAGAGATCGGCTCCTTCCAAATTGATGCCCTAGAAAACATCACGGGAAACTTAGTCAGGGCTCTGGCTTCCTCCATAGGAAACCAACTGGATTTCGAATGGAAGACCCGACTCAACCCCGGAATCGAAGGACTTGAGTGAGGTAGCGCTGGACATTTATTGAACTCGATCCCAAATGAATTTTGCCGTCGCAGCGTCTTGGACTGCGATCCCAAGAGACTTGAAAACCGTTACGCCTTCTCTCAAGTTTTTATACGATTCAAGAGCGTTTCTCTTTAGCAGGCTCCCGATCTCGTCGACCGCAACGCCACTGAGTATAACGTCCCCGCTCTCGCTCAGAGCACTTTCCCGAGAATCGACGACAACAACTTCAGCTGTCTTCATAATTTCAGCTTCTAGCTCTCGATGAGTCTTATGCGGAGCGCCGACACAGTTTATGTGGCATCTTTTCGGCAGCCAATCCGCTTTGAGAATCGGTTCCACGGCATTGGTGGCGGTCACAATGACTTCGAGCGCAGCATCCTCCGGATTTTCGCAGAATTCCGCGTTGATCCCCATCTGCGTGAGCTCTTCGACCAATGTCATGGCGCTCTCTTTCCGATGGTTCCAGATCTTGACAATGTCGATATCGAAGCACTGAGCGAACATGATGACGTGTCTGCGCGCTTGAGCTCCACTCCCGAAAACACCCAGTCGGGAGAACGTCGGGGCCATGAGTCGGGTGGCAACTAACGACATCGCGCTCGTTCTACAGAGAGAATTACATCTTCAGAATTTTTCTCGCGTCGAACCATCGTTCCCAAGATACAAGCGAGACGAGAGAACCGATTGAGCCCCACGTCAGTTTACCTGAAATCGGTCACCGCGTTGACATCAAGAAGAGCAGCGGCTGTACCGTTTTCGAAATGTACGACGGTACCCCCATGACGTCCCGGTGAGTAGTTCAGGATTTTGACCGCTAGAGCCCCAGTCGACGGCAAGAAGCCCGGCATACAAATGAGCCCTAATTCGAATGTACACATCAGACTTTTGAGAGATTCCAGTGAGCCGCAATTTCATGGAAGCTCCTCCTTCGACCGAGTTCGCATTCTACCTTCTCCGTCGCCTGTCTTTATCCATGATCGGAGCGGATTCTGGGCGTTTCCACGAGAGTATTCGACAAAAGTATTCTCCACGCACTCGAGGTATTTCTCCATGTTGGTTTGGAGTACATCTTCAATTTCTGAAGCTCCGATGAAACGTAGAGCACTCATCGTTGATGATTTTCAAAGTTTCTCGTTTCGTCGAGGCGAAGCAGCCTGCCGTCGCTGATGAACAATTGCTGGCAGAGAGTGGGATACTACACTCTCTCAATCGCGATAATCATGAGATTCCGCGAGGCTCATCGTTCGTAGCTCTTTGCTCGCCTGGATTCGAGCGACGTTTTCGAAGGAAAAGCGCTGGCTGCTACCCAGATTGAGAAGCCCAGACCCATTCCCTCGAGTGGAGTCGATCTCGATCGAGCGATTCGTGGCGATCAATGAGGACGAATCGAGGCTGTCCGTCGATGATCGTAGAGCCACCGGCGGAGGCTCTTCGAAACCCTTTCCCAATTTTCGTAGCGGAATACCTCGGATCCGACGTTCAATACCATGCAGATGCTGAAAACTGCGAATATTAGGAGAGAGGAAATATCTGCTCTGGAGAACCGAAACTCACTTGGAAACGGAGCTCTTTGTCAGCTGATGTCCCGGCGAGTAAGGATACAACGTCCCGGCGAGTCAAGGGGGAATCATCCTGGGGCTCTTTGGCGATTCGGTCCTCTAGTTGATTGACAAGAGATTGTATGCCGTAGAACTTCGCCTGTCGAGAGAATACCGATATTTTAAACATGAATGGAACTCCACTGGAATATGAAAGCATGCGCCATGATAAATGAGAACAAACCTCTTCGAGAACACCCTCTAATTCCAGATCGTTCTCCATGATCAGTTGACCATGCCGGAGATAATTCAGGATGGGCTCGAAATACCGGGGTGATCTGGGAGTAGATGTGGGTTCACTTCGAGCATCCCGACTGATACCGCAGAGAGATATGTGAATCAGAACTGATCGCTCACCGGTCGATCAGGAAGGCTCCTTTCTTGTCCACAGCCGCCGGCCAGAA
The DNA here is from genome assembly GCF_000255335.2 of Galendromus occidentalis. NCBI lineage: Eukaryota > Metazoa > Arthropoda > Arachnida > Mesostigmata > Phytoseiidae > Galendromus > Galendromus occidentalis. The sequence goes on along the minus strand of NW_003805418.1, from coordinate 337,490 downwards.
AAAAACATCGGAGGAAAACATCCGAGCCAGCATCGACAGTGGCTCTTTCGAGACCAATGTCCTTCTGGGAATTGAGAAAAGTCTGTACACTTCGTGGGCTCGCCTCTGGAATCTCGCAAATGGTTCGCTGAGTCCAGAACTCCCTGATTCGTCTCTTCCTGCTTACCTCGTTGTGGCGAAGCGCTTTCCTCCGACGTTGAGCAGGATCCATTCGGTGTTGTTATCAACAACCTGTCGAACTTGATTTGGTTCTGCAGGCGGCATGTCTGTTTAGTGGAAACGCAGCCTAGATACGGCGGAAGAGAAAACGAAGGCAACTCACCAATGAAATTGGGACCCGTGGAACAATATAATACATCGTCATCGCGGATGAGGTCTACTGAATCGAAGCATCCTGAGAAAGGTTGAGAGTAGCTTTTGTACAGGGTATATCTTGAGAGGAGTTCGCGTATGCCTCATTTATCATCGAGTCTGGACTCAGATCCATTTAGCGAGCCTACCCCCACTTTTGTTGAAAATGTGATTCACCGGCAGTCCCAAAACTTCCAAAGCCAGCTGTTTCAGCTCATCTATTGTGTCCGGACACATCACGACTTTGCCACCAAGAGTCGACCCGTTGGTGAAGAGCGTGACTCGTTTGAAATCCATCGAGCACGAACGCTTGACTGAAAATAATCAATACCTCATTCAGAAAAATTACGCGCGAGTCGGAGTCGTCGCCATGGATCTCGAAGAATTGGCAATCATTCTGAGAATAGCACATCAGATGAAAATAGCAAAGTACGAAATATCGACGATCCATGCACAACAGGAGGCAGGCCATCGTATTGAGGACGCTGAAGGTCCGAAAAAGGAATTCCATCATTTACGAATTTCGATTGATGAGCAACCTAGCCGAATGGCAAGAGTTCGATCAGCCTGTCAACTCCATTGGATATCCCTTGCGGGCGACTCACAGCTGTTCGGCGCAGAATTAGGGAAGAAAAGTTCGCGACAAGACGATTACAAGCTCTAAGATGATGATCAGACCTGACAAGGGAAGTCGGAGAGATTACTCGGAGGACGATCGGACCCGAGACTGGATGTATATGTTCATGATCGAGAACTCAGCTAGAGAAAGTTTTCGCTCCGAGGAGTGTGTATTCACCGTGTTCAGTGCACTAGCGCACGCTGTTGTCGTCTGTCGGAACCTCCGACTTTTAGAAAGCGCGGCATCCGCGCATTAAGCAGCCATTTTGACTTTGCCGGAGTGCCCTGTGTTTTTCAGGATAAACTTCGGTGATTCTGTCCGAATCCGAGCTCGCTCGCGCCCCTCATGGCGTCTCTGCTCCCAAAGTTCGCTCCGTTGAAGCGGATCCCCAGCCGGGCTTACAGCGCCCAGGTGGCTGTTTCCCAGAAGAGGTAACCTTTCGTCCTGTAAATCGTTCAGGAATGACATGAAACTACTGATCTAGCGCTCTATCCGAACCAGACTTTCGGCTGAATCTTGGTCGATTCTATCAATCCTAAGGGGGGGGGGGAGGAGGGAGCTCTGATGGTGTCCTCGTTCAGCTTTGAGGGTCTTAAATCCCCGTCATTCATGAGAAACTCCTATGTGAACCTCTCCTGTCTGATTGTGACCTCGAAGCTGCAATATTGAGGTTCCCATTCCCTCCGTCAATGGTCCGGACGAGCTATGCGCGGGGAGCGCACAGAGAATCCCGTCATCATGGGCGAATGCTTCGGATTGTCTATCTGTCCACCTGTCAGCATAATTCCATTTCCGGAGAATTCCTCGATGTTCCTATCTAGACTGAAAATTGAGTTTCTCCACAGGCTCCCTTCGGAGGAAACGAGACTCACGACTCTCGATAATGGACTATCCCTGTACTCCGTCGAGAACCAGAGCCCTGTCAGCCGAGTCGTGATCGTCACGAAGGCCGGTTCTCGTTACGAGACGGGCCCTGAGCTCGGTGCATCTCATCTTGTACGTTGTATGGCCGGACTGAGGACGAAGAACTCCACAAGCTTCGGAATCACGAGGAACGTGGAATGGGTTGGCGGCAACATTTCCGCGGCGGCGACAAGAGACCACCTAATTTACACTCTCGAATGCAACAGAGATTATGTTGCCTCAACAATCAACTTCCTCAATGATGTTGTCTTCGCACCCACCTTCAAGCACTGGCAGATCGATGACATCATGCCGAAACTCAACCGGGAGTTAGCTGTTTTCCAGCAAAATCAGGGAGCTTTGCTCATGGAGGCCCTCCACCAGGCCAGTTTCCGCGGCGGTGAGTGAAGTTCACGTTTTCAAAGATATTCCCGGGCTCAAACGCTGTCGGTCGTGTGCACCAGACGATCCTTCCTAGAAAATTCGCTCAGAAAATGTAACCACGGAGCGTCCACTCTCTTTTTCCGCAGGTCTCGCCAACTCGTTGTTCGTTCACCCCTCCATGATCGGCAAGCTCAAGTCCGACATCCTGACCAACTTCCACAAAGACAACGTCACCGGACCGCGCACGGTGGTGTCTGCTGTGGGAGTGGACCACGAGCGTCTCGTCCACATCTACAAGAAGTGCGAACACATTGGACGCTCGTCCACCGATGATGGAAAACCGTCGAGGTTCAACCCCCATGGAGGAGAGGTTCGCGTTGATTTTGCGGCCCCGAACACTATGGTTGCACTAGCAATGGAATCCAGCGGACTCGCTAAACCCCAGGACGCCCTCACCATGGAAGTTTTGAAGCACGTGTTGGGCATGTCAAAGGCACGAGTTCCTTTCTCGGAGCTCGGAGCCACCAGGTTGGGCAAAGCTGTCCTCGCCACTAAGCCCGCGAACCCGTTCTCCATCGGAGCCTTCACGGCAAACTACAGCGACACCGGACTCTTCGGCATCGCTCTGGCCGCGAACAACAACGACATCGCCGTAGTCTCAAAGGCTGCCATCGGTGCGGTTCGGGATCTCGGCAAAGGGAACATTTCCGCGTCTGAGCTCGAGGCCGCGAAGAATAAGGCCAAGTATGCCATCGCTAAGCGCGTTTCGAAAAACACCAAAACCGCGAGGAACACCGCCATCCAGCACCTGACGCAGGGTGGCCCTCAAAGCTATGAAAAATCTATTTCAATGATCGACGCCATCACGAGCGCGGATATTGCTAACGTCACCCAGAAGATGTCGCGCGTCAAGCCTTCAATGGCAGCCGTCGGCAAAACCTACAACGTTCCCCATCTGGATGAGCTTTTGCAATAGGAGCTAGTTCGCGGGACGGAGTAGTGAAACTGTGGTACGTTTTAAGCGAAGTGAGGCGTATAAATGCGGAGAATCATGTCGAAGCATAAAATAAATAGACGTTTCAATGTTGATGGCAATATTCTGACTTCTTCCGTGGGATATGTACCTCGTGCTTTCACCTCAGATGCTCTCTGTAGGAGACTCAACGGTTCCCTAGAAATGCGTGACGTACCTTTCTCTATCGATCTAGTCTAGCCGGCTGGGATGCAAATTCCGAGCTCCGTATGGAAGCGGATCGTCCAGTTATCGGAATGACGAATAATCATGGAGCAAGCGTTATGACTGGATTTCACGGAAATGACAACGATCATGGAACAATTCTGTGATCAGCGCTCCGATCCGCGAGCCCCCGCCTTTATTCTCTTTCGATTATGGAACAGGAAATCAGCGATATCGACTAGTCCCTCCACTTCACCTCAACTTCGTCCGTTCGGAATCTCTGCGTGATGGAACTGTTCTCAATTCCAGTGAACATCCCCGCCTCGAACATACGACATCCAGCTTGTGCGATCATGGCACCATTATCGATGCAGAACCTTAGAGAAGAGTAAACGAATAGAGGAAGCGAGATGTTTTCTACTCGGAAAGTCCGATGGCAAGACCTTGATTCGAGAAGTTGTAGAAACCATACCTCATATCCGTTGCGAAAAGCTTCGCGCCCCGCTCCTCAGCCATTATACCCATCATCTCTTGAAGTCGTTTATTGCACCCAACCTGTAAATGGAACGTGATGAGACGACCTCCGTGAGTCCACAGCCGATTCACCCCTGCCGCAAGTTCATTCATGTTCCTTTCGTCTCCGGCGATTGTCCTTACCCCTCCGACGATGAGAACTTCCTGACTCCCTGTGTGCGCCATCGCCCTCTCCGTCGTCTCAATCAACATCGAGAACATTGTTTCCTGCAGCGACATGCACAGATCTCCGGCTGTGTAACCTTCTTTCAGAAGTTTATCCGTTCTCTCTTCGAGGAAACTCAATAAGCCCGAGAAGGAGACATCCATGCCCTTCACAACGTAGGGCAAGGGAACAAACTTTTTGCCTGAAATGATATCACAACTTGTGGTTCCGATCCGAAACAACCTCCATTCGTCGAAAATCAGCTCCGGTCTGCATGCGCACTCATACGGGTCGCAAACAGAGGAAGCGGTCTCCTGACACTAACCGTTTTTAGCCATCTGCTCGATATTATAACCTGGACTCGGGTCATTGCTGAGCTTCAGGACTCGCGCAAAACGATCCAAACAATTCCCGATGGCTATGTCGATTGTTTCTCCGAAGATCCGGTATCTCCGCGCAGCGTACGCTATAACTTGGGTGTTCCCACCGCTGACGTATAAGACGGTGGGGTTGTCTGCACCAGTGATCAGTCTTCCCATTTCGATATGACCCACGCAGTGGTTCACTCCGATAAGAGGTTTATTCCACAGCTGAGCGACTGTTCGTGCTACCACGGCGACTGAAACCTTAATGAACGATCTTTGAGGAGTCGAAATCATTCCGCCCACCCGAGATGGGAACTAGTTCCGATAATGATGGAGCGAGTCACCGAGACCTCATTTCTCGATTCTCTGCGGAGAGCTGATGATAATTTTTGGCACTTACCAATGGTGCGCCCATGCCGGGACCCTGAGTGAATGAAACCGCATCTATTTCCGATGGTGAGATTTTCGCCTCGTCCAAACATTTCCTCAACACCTGGAAAATATGAGTTCAGTTCACAAGGAGCTGAACAGCAACGCGCGCAGTCGGCGAATTCAGATGTCATTAGGACCAGACTCGGTCGCACGGGGTTCTCGTCTATCCTGTACCTCTATAATGTGTTCGCGGTGGTGTTTCGCGGTCGGGCCGGGCTTGAATCCTTCCCCCGGTGGTGTAACATAGGTAACACGGGGGTTGGCCAGAACTTCTCCATCTCTCACGATACCAACACCGAGTTTATTCGCCGAGCCTTCGAATCCGATCACGCATACCATTTCGAGGTATGACAGCGAGCTATTCTTCAATAGAGAAACATGCAGGCTGTCTTGTATCCATGGAATGCGCTCGAGCAACTCCGAAACCTCAGTCTAGTTGCGCAAGCGTGACCTTAGAGCTCAGTGAAAGTATTGAATCGAGCGCGACTTGCCAATGTTCCAGCCGAGTGTTTGTAAATATGGCCTCTCTCCGATACTACAGTCGTCAGCAACTGCTGCACAGTCGTCTGCTTGCGCTCATTTCATAGAGACAGGGGCCCGCGCACCCCTGCGGATCACCGCGAAAGTCGGGGAGCGTACGTGAAGCGTAGACATATATCCTTGGCATCGCCGTGGTCATCGACGAGTTCGGGCAAACCTTTCTGAGCGATGTCACTCCAGGTTTACGATCGAAGCTCGGAGGCTATATACCGGGAGAAAACTCGAGCCTCCACCTCGGCGGAGCTTTTAGATCCCCCGTATCTAAACACACATGCGACACAGATCGAGATCGATGATACACGTCGTAAGCGTGAGCCGTATGGGAGTCGATCGCATGTTTCTTCTCATGCAAGTCGCGGCCATAATCAGTCAGTAGCGGATAAGCCCCGAACGTTTCGGGAACGACCCCGACGTAAGTTTTTGGTCTTTTCTCCAATCGCATGGTGCAAGACTCGTCGGACTGAGTCGACGATCGTGAAGAGGCGATAATTTTGAACGGAAGGTCCGGAAATCGGAATAATCTTTCAATGAGGGATATCCCATAGCGTGATGGCCGATAATGGTGGAGAAGAGATGAATGGACTCACTTATGCTCACTCATGACCAACACGAAATGGATTCCGTGGCGGACGAAAGCCAGCTTGACTCCACCGATCAGAGCATCGAAAGAGTGAATATGGACACAGCAACACCAACATATCGATGTAGCCTATATCGTGGATCGTCCCTGATATGGGTCTGACCGCAGAACCCTTGAATAAAGAGCGTGTGAGGGTGAAATTATGCAGAAAGCGCTACTTCGGAGCATTTGGGTTCTTCAATGAATCACTATACTTGTGGGGCGTAATTTCCAAGCGAGGAAAGGCAAAGACTGTTCCTCATCGCATGCAAAAAGACTTGAGGCCTACTACGGGGGAAGCCGCGAGCGTGAATGTTAGGTAGGTCTGCTCATTTGAATCAGACCGCTACAAGCAGACGGTCTATCAAGCCTGCCAAATAAACATGACAGCGAAACCAGTCGTGGTTTACCGCCGGTCTCGAACACACCTCCGATCGATTGCTTCATCCAAATTCCGAGTAGTATAACAACTGGCGACGAAGATAAGATCTCAAACCCACTCGAAGGAAAGTACATCGTGTCTCGGCAGACCTGGTAGTGACCCGCCTCGATTTTTCACGTGAAATCTAAAGTCAAGCGATGGCTTCGACCAACAACGTGCCTACATTCGACGGATTCGATGTTTCAACGGAGCAATTTTCCTCATGGGCTGAAAGACTGGAAAATCATCTCAGCCTACACGACGTGTCAAACGAGGAAAAGAGAAAGAACGCAGTCATATCGTGGATGGGAGCTGATGCCTACCGGAAACTCATGGACAGAGTGCAACCCGAGAGGAAGCCAAAAGATCTCAGTTTCGTGGAAATCGTTGAAGTTCTCCGAAAGGTCTACGAACCATTGAAAAACAAATGGTCTTCTCGCAGCGCATTCAGGAAGGTCCGTCAGTCGGCAGGTGAATCCCTAAGCACTTTCGAAAATCGGCTTCGTCACGCCGCAGTCGATTGTCATTTCTCAGCGGACCAACTCCAGGAGAGATTGATAGAACAATTCACTGAAGGTCTTGAAGACAAGCAAATCATGCAGAAAATTCTCATGAAAGAAGGAGATTTCACCAAGTTGGCAGAAGTTTCCCTGCTAGCTAACACGTTCCTGTCGATCAGGAAAGCAACGAGCGCAATCCACGACAATGGATCTGCGCAACAAGACGTGAATAAAATCTCGACTCGTGGATTCCGGAAGAAAACGTATCAAAAACCCCTGAGAAAGAACTCTGAATACCCTGCAAGCTCAAATCAACCGGGGTGCTACAGATGCGGAGACAAAGGTCATTCGGCGAAAACTTGCCGATACCAAGGTGTGAAGTGCGCTGGGTGCGGACTAGTCGGTCACCTGAAAAAAGCGTGCCGACGGACCACTCTCTCGAATCAAAACTATCTCGAGGAGGTCCCATTTCGCTATGTCAACTCGAAGGACCCAATTCGAGTTGAAGTGGATATTGAGCAACACGCACTTCAAATGGAGATCGACACAGGGAGTGGGATTTCCACGATGCCCCTTAAGACATTCAGAAGAATCGCTCCCCAACATGAACTTCACGAGAATAATATTCAACTACGAAGCGCGACTGGAGAAATATTCCAACCGCATTCCTTTGCCAACGTCAGCGTCGTCTACGGAGACCAGGAAAAATCACTACGACTATATCTCATGGAGAATGACAAATTCCCTGAGTTGATAGGTCGCGACTGGCTCCGTGAACTCCCATTGCATTGGTCTAAACTGCTGACAGGCGAAAATAAGGTACATCATCTGAACGCTTCAAATCAAAATAGCAGCTACGGAGCCTCAGATACAGAGGACTTCAAAAGCAAAGCCCGGAAATTACTCGAGAAGTACGAGAATCTCACGAAACCAGGCATAGGATGTATCCCGAATAGCGAGGCGAGACTGGAACTGACATCGGAGGATCCAGCGCCATATACCTCAGGTGCTCATCAACCGGCTGAAGCCTTGATCGAAAAAACCAACAAGGAGCTCGACTTCCTAGAAGAATACGGAGTAATCACCAAAGTGAACACAAGCGAATGGAGCCATCCGATGTGTGTCGTTCCCAGAGCGAAAGGCAAGAAGGTCAGGATCTGTGGGAACTTCAAAGCAGGAATAAATCGTCACATAAAGATAGACTCCCATCCTCTCAAGAACATCAGACATGCGCTCGATAACATTGGGAATGGCAAAACTTTCTCCAAGCTTGACGTATTCTCTGCGTTCCTCCACCTGCCTGTTCGTGAAAAGGATCGGAAGTACTTGATTGTGAACACTCACAGAGGCTTATACCAGTTCAACAGAATGGCGAACGGCCTGTCCAATGCCCCAGCGATCTGGCAGAGGTTCATCGAGGGTGTTCTCGCAGACATTCCAGGTTGCGAGTGCGTAATGGACGACATTCTGGTTACTGGAGCCACGAACGAGGAGCATCTACGGAGGCTTGACACAGTGTTCTCTCGTCTCAACGAGCACGACATTCGCCTGAATTCAGAAAAATGTGTCTTCTTCGAAGAATCGGTGACATACTGCGGGTTCCTCATCAAAAATCAAGAAATACATAAATGCGACGATAAAGTCAAAGCGATCCGCGAAGCGCCGTCACCCAAGAACGCATCCGACTTGCGATCATTCCTCGGCATCATTCAATTCTACTCAGGATTCGCAGCACGTTTAGCTGATTTGGCACACCCTTTGTACTCGTTGCTGAAATCAAACGCTAAATTCCTGTGGGATTCGAGTATGGAGAAATCATTCCAAGCCGTAAAGGAAGAACTTTGCTCGCCGAGGGTGTTGGTACCCTTCGATCCGAAGCGACCACTGTTACTCGCCACCGATGCTTCACCGTTCGGAATTTCAGCTGTCTTGTCCCACCGCTATCCGGATAAATCAGAGCGCCCGATCGCGTATTATTCCCGGGTTCTAACAGACACCGAGAAAAAATACAGCCAGATTGACAAAGAAGCGCTCGGAATCAAGACGGGCGTCGAAAGATTTTTCTATTACCTGTTCGGGCGACGATTCGAGTTGATAACCGACTCCAGACCACTCGTGCAGATATTCCATCCTTCAAGAAACCTGCCTCCGCTGTCAGCAACCCGTATGCAACATTATTCGATCTACCTATTGGCCTTCAACTTCGACATCGTGTACAGAAAATCAGAGAAGCATGGGAATGCAGACGCATTGTCCCGACTGCCAGCAAGAAGTGAACGACTACAGGAGATGGACGCTTCGGATTGTTTCATCGTAAACCTAATCTCCGAAACCCCGTTACGTTTCGAAGAAATAGTGCAGGAAACGAAAAGTGATCCAGAATTGAAACCACTCTTGAAGTTCTTCAGAGAGCCAAGGAGTTGCAAGGATGCCCGAGATTCTTTGGCTTAGACGCGTGCGAGTTCAGTCTCCATCAGGACTCAGCATTACTCAGAGGCCATCGTATCGTCATACCGAAAACTGCCGAGAGCAGGTGCTCACGGAGTTGCATGAGGGACACGTACGGAGAACGCAAAATGACGGAACTCGCCCGTCGCTTCGTCTGGTGGCCAAATATATCCCATGACATAAAGGCGCTGTCCCGATCGTGTCCCGCCTGCTTGGCATGTGCTCGAAATCCACCAAAAGAAGTCATACATAGCTGGAAACCGTGCAAATTTCCCTTCGAGAGAATTCATCTGGATTATGCCGGCCCGATCCAAGGGAAATACATCTTACTAATTGTGGACGCGTTCAGCAAGTGGTTAGAAGCATTCATAACCAACGACAAAACGTCAAGTACGACTCTCAAACATCTCAAGGATACGATTGCTCGTTTTGGGATCCCATCCGTAATCGTAACGGATAATGACCCAACCTTCGTATCCGAACAGATGAAGAGATTCTGCGCCACAAACGGAATTCGGAAAATGACGTCACCGCCATTTCACCCCGCATCAAACGGCCAAGTGGAACGCTACGTGGACACCATGAAAACAGCTCTCAAGAAATTTTCGCTCGAAAAACAGGATCTGGCCGATAGTTTAGCTAGATTTCTGTTTAGACAGCGAATGGTTTCAAGCTCCTCAGGAGAAAGCCCCGCTTCAATCATGCTCGGTCGAGAACTGCGCTCGAGACTTGACCTCTTGCGCGAACCATCGTTGCCTAAACCGAAGGACGAGACAGAATCGAAATTCGCCATCGGCGAACCAGTCAGCGTTAGAGACTACAGGTCTCGCCAACAGAAATGGACCTCGGGTCGAGTGAAGAAGAACTGCGGCTCTAGAATCTGCGAAGTGTCGGTCCCAAGCGGTACATGGAGAAGACACTACGAGCAGATTCGAAAACGCACCGACAAAAACTCAGACACAAGTCATGAACTCGACTGCTTGATCGACTGTGAAATTAACATCCCGAAAGAAACCACAGGTCCCGAAGTTCCAGAAATCGAAGGAACACCATCAGAATCTCATGCAAGCAGAGACCAGCAAGCAACAAACCAAGAGGAACAACATCCTTCGGAAGAGTCAAACGACGACTCCCCGGTGGGGGAAGAGGAACCACTAACAAACGAGAGTGCCCCCCAGAAGAACCAACAGAAGACTACCGTCAGAGAATCTTCGAGACGAAACAAAGGAGTACCTCCGAAACGCTACGGAGACGAAGACGAAAGTAATTGTGGAAGCATGTAAATAATGTTATAATATAATTGGAAATTGTGATATTCATCGACACCAATTTCAAATGAGGGGAAACTGTTAGGTAGGTCTGCTCATTTGAATCAGACCGCTACAAGCAGACGGTCTATCAAGCCTGCCAAATAAACATGACAGCGAAACCAGTCGTGGTTTACCGCCGGTCTCGAACACACCTCCGATCGATTGCTTCATCCAAATTCCGAGTAGTATAACAGTGAAAGAATCCCGAAGGCGGCGGAGTCGGCGCGTCCATGAGCAGCTTCCTTGGTTTATGAATATCAGCAGTCGCCGCACTCTTCAACATCGAGGTTCTCCATGAACCTCGCTTCGGTCTTCGAGCCTTGCACTTGCATCGTATAGAAGTATGGAGTTCGGAGGCTTGGAACCTTCGTACTCTATACCAGAGGTCCCCAAACTGGGTTCCGCGGAACCCTTGGGGTTCCGTCGCTCTTTTCCGGGGGTTCCGTGAAAAAATCTCTGCGGAACCCCAGTGTTCCGTGGGCTGCTCTTTGCGCAACTCGGGGTTCCGCGACGAGGTTTTGCTTCCATATGTACGGTCATATACGGGCCCTAGGTGTCGTAGCCCTGTGGGGAACTTCAGTTTTTGTATTCCAAATGTCTTCCTCAATTCCCAAGGGCATCGTTCTAATTGACGCATCGATCGGCATCGAATGCACACTGCGAAGGTCGTTGCACAAGGAACGTTCCCACTGGATGAACATTCCTACTTTACGCAAGAATTGACTTAAGCAATAAACATTCGGGTCCGATCCGGAACAAACGCGTGTTTTCTCCTCTAATAGCTGAAAGGAAAGAGCAATTGACAGGACTTTGAATTTTTTGAAAAATGACGAAGGGTTGCACGGGACACTAGGGGTTCCACGGAACATTAGGGGTTCCGCGGAAGAAAAAGTTCGGGAACCACTGCTCTATACAAACCCTCAGACCCCTTCGGATGAGGCCGGTTCGCTGCAAATATGGTGCCGAGTCTCTGTCGCCCAACGAGTTGTCTCCACTCGTCTTGTGCTGCTAAGGAATATAATCCTTCTCTCAGATTCCAATATTCGGATGTAAAATTCAGCAACCTTTCTGATACAACCTGCAGGACTAACTTTGGAATGGACGGGAGACCTGACAGGCAGTGATGGATGCGTCAATCTCCGAAACGGCCCGAAATCGGAACAAAGCCCTGTTGTGTGTTCAATGGGCACTATCCAATCGAAATTTTCGACTGTAACGGTGAGCAGAAGGAAGCTCCGAGGTTACGGAAGGACGAAGACTCCCCATGCGCAGTCCACAACCATTCTGAAGGTAATCTTGCTGCGAAAGGGCTTTCGGTGTTAGGTATTCGTCCGCTGAAAAGACATGTTCTGATTCCACAATGAGATTTTGTTCTACTCCGATCGCAAACATTTCTGAACTATACGTCGCTCAACTCTCGCGCTTCTCGTTCTACGGATTAAAACTTAAAGAGTATTGAGATTCATCAAGCTTGCGGTCGGCATCTATGGAAGCTGTCCATATTGTATTTTTCAATTCATCCGCTAATCTGTCCGCTGACGACTTCTAGTTGATCGTCCAGGCACATAGCGGCGAAGGGTGCATTGTATAATCTGTCGGCTTAACTCACTCAACATGATGAAAGCGAACCCTTTGGATGAGCCCTCTCGCTGTCCTGGCAATCGGTCGCGCAGCCTACGGCGGTGTACCATCGGCAGCGCCCGCTGGTTTCCGCTTGATACGGATTTGATTCTCGTGGTTAAAAGGCATGTCCGACAGTGAGCCGACAGAGGAGACCGCCCTCCTTCAGGATACTGACACAACCTACCGACTTTATTCGGTAAGACCTGACTTGAGCTACCTGTTCGCTGCAGAATTTGCTCCCGTTGCTCGTCTTCCTTCCATTCCCTTCGCGTCATTTCGGTAAATTCGGCGAACGTACTCTGGAGGCGCGATAGAAGAAGTTTTCGAAGAAAATTTTACGGTTCCGTAGATCGACTGAATCGAATTCTTTTCGCAGGGGTCCACGATGGAAGGTCCTCCGATCGTGATTTCGGAGGTGAGAGATTCGCAGGAGTCTATTGAACGCGAGGCGAAACACATCGTAGAAGCATGCCTTCTGTGAGTACACTAGCCTTAAATCTCCTCTGTTCTCATAAACCCCGAACAGGATATACACGGCCGTGATGTTGACCGGAAGTGCATCCGTCGAGCAACACGTTCGTAGCGCCGACGACGATAGAAGTATCGCGGACCGTGTACCACGATTCAAGATCTTCGAAGAACATGTGGAGAAGAATATTCGTAGTCTCATCTTAATGAGCTTGAACTCTCCCAGTCGGGATCATTCTGCGATACACTGTTCCTGTTTTGAATCGAGGATAGTTCGTGGAGCGAGCGAATTGAGCTGATCATATCTTCTCTACTACAGAGCGGCCCGGAGTCGGGAGCATACAACCACTAGCTCACAATTTACGGTGAGACCGTACTTCGGTCTTGGAAATCTCGTGAATGCGAACAATGTGAACGCCTTAGTGGATGCCATCATCAACCAGTTCCTGAGTCGCGAAGAAATACAGAAATTGATCAACCCTCTGCGGATCGATAAAGTTATACCCCTCGACGACAAAGGCAATCATGTCAGTGATGTAAGTAATGACGCCAGCGGTAGATCTTCTTATGCCGAAGTTTGCGATGACAGAAGAGACTCGTCCTCTTGTCGCATTTCCATCATGGCTGTCTGAGACGGTAAAAATCGGTGGATTCTCGCCGCCGGAGTCTGATCTCGGATCGACGTATGTCTCACGTGCTGGCGAGTATTGTGGCCAGCCGAGCTCCGGAGAACGTGAAGAGACATCGACGCATCTGATCCATTGGAAGTCGTTCCTGCAAGGCTCATAAATGCGATCTATTTATCCTGTCTTGTGTGACTGAGATCCCCAGGCGATTCCGAATACTTCTTTCCAGATTTTGGTCGAAGGCCTGCTCTCCTTCGGCAGGACTGGTGATGCCATCCTTTCAGTCCTCGAAGATGGATCTATCTCGATCGAGGCGGCCATGGGTGTCACACGTCCTCTAGTCAGCTTGAACTACGCCTACAACGCAGGATTATGCTTCAACTTCAAGGGCGAAGTGGGCGCCTTCCTTGAGAAAATCTCAATTTTTTTGAGAATTGATGTAAGTATTCGCCTCCGGGCTCATTGTCAGCGAATTTTCCGAATGAGGGCTCCCACACGACGAGTTGCGCTACTTCCTACTCATCGCTTCTAGGTCGTAGGTTTCCAGCCTTCCTTGGGCGAATTCGACGTCGAACTCGACGATCCTCAAGTACAGAGATTCACGGGTGCCTCATGCGCTTTTAACTGGCTCGCAAAATTCATCGCCAACAAGGTCTGGTGTCTGATCACGAGTGGCCCAGGGGAGCTGAGGTCTCATAGCAGCAGGGTCAGGAACTCACCGCTGCTCATTCCAGATCATCGGCAGCCGGAAAGAAGAAATACGGCAGCAGATAGTCACCCAGGGTCGGGAACAGCTCGGAGAACTGCTAGGCAAAGTTGACATATTCGGCTTGATAAGCGGAAGGATCCCAGTCGGATAACTTCATCGCTGACGGTAGTGAATGCTTCAAATCCCCATTATCGGCCCATGAGGGTCCCGTGCCCCGGTCTCCTCTCCAAGTTCCACGCGTGCTCCCGGAGGCTCGGTTATTGGCTCGTATCCCCAACAGTTGTTGTGAATTTTCGGTTGTCGCCGGCCGATTCTCTTTCCTTTCTGCTCGATTCTGTCCCCGAAGTCTCAGAACATGGTCGCGACAAATCCTCACACCCAGACGATAGCGGGGCGATCATTTCCACTCCATCTCCGTACTGTGTTCCGATATGTGGACTGTCGTCTTAGTCATCATCTCTCCCGCTACGTACTGTTCTCGACGATGGCATCCAAGCTGTTCAAAGGCGCAGTCACGGGGATAAGGGGCATTCGGGGGTTCAAACCTGCATAGTGGTTACGGCTTTGTTTGCTCCCCACGTTGAGGAATCACGCGGAGTTCAAGCCGCCGCCCCTTTATTTTGTCGGCCGAAAAGGATACCTTGACCGCTCTCTCGTGGAGAATCTTGGCTACGCCTCTAGATTTTGCCGCTCTCCGCGTAGTCAACCTCGATCTCCCTATGCACTCTTCGTCGCACCTTCAGAATCATTCCCAAGTATATCTATTGTCTTGCGTCCCAGGTCCGTCATGACCCCTTCCACCCTGCGTCACGTTATTCTGACCGACTCGTTGGGTGATACTCGGCGCCTCCTGATTGTGACCCCTAGGTTCTTCTCGAATTCTCCAGGTCAAACCCTTGAATGGCTCTTGTTCAGAACGATCTCCGTATGAAGATTTGGATAAGATGTCCGCGAGATATCACGCACCACGGCACACCAGAGACTCTGTCGGCGCAATCTGGGATCGTTTTCGGGATGGAGGAGCCTGCTGGACTCGCTCACGTGTCTTCGCAAGCTGCGAAGCTGGAATCGTACCTGGAGCGATTCGTAAGAATTCCAAGCAAAGCCGAGAAACATAAAATCGCTGTGTCTTTCCTCATAGTTTTCCACTCGAAAAAAACCACGATCCATTGCTAGACTAGAATAGCTCTCTCTGAGTGAGATGCACTCGAGTGAGCGCCCGCAGCAGTTAGACACGTCGAGTACTAGGATAGCTGCCATCCGAATTTTTCCTGGATGAAGAACCGAAGTCGGAGATTGGATCTGACGATCTTCGAATATTTGCAACTCGGAGGCAAGGGCCTCCTTGCGATATCAAGCTAAGATAGCAGATCTCACAGAACCTGACGATGGTGCTGATGAAATCGTATGACAATGGAGGTTTCGGGAAATCTCGCGCTCCGCAACCTGTTCCCCTCCTAGTTCCCCAGCTCATTCGATGTCTCGATGTGATTTTTCGAGGAGATCAAGAAAGACTCACTCTCCCCTCACCGGCACCGCAGACTTCCGATCAGCGTATGGGTCCATTCTTGGAAAACGACATGTTCATCGGCTGGTTGGCTGGCAGAAACGTCTGCCGAAACGATCAAGGAACGCCGAGTATCGAGCCCTTTCAGCGGTCATTTCCACTCCCGCTACTTGAGCGAGAGTTCGCTCAGAGCTCAACGGATGTTCTCTTGGGGCTCAGGGTGCCGCCCCTACATCGTCGGCTGAGAGTACGAAAATTTCGGACCTTCCAGACTCACGGTCTGTTGATCAAAGCCACCGCCGATTTCACACCGTTCCCTTCCGAAGAGCCGTGAGAATATTTGCCGTAAGCTCTCGAACCTTCGCAAACTTCCCGAAGGTGAACGCTCGCTCACTCGGTATCAATCATTCCCTCCCGGATTTCTTTCGGTCATGAGCTTACGTCCGCCGAGAGTCAAACAGGGTTCTGTATCTCTGATGGCGAGCTAATGACTCGTCACATGAATCCCAGGTCATGATTCATGATCGGATTGACTTCTTTATAATCGTCGGAATAGATGCGAGGAAATTCAAGCGAAATAACCCGCAGGTGGATGAGCTAGCCGCAGATACTAAAATATTCGCACCCGCTTTGGCACCCATCAGATAATTGTTGCCAGCTGCTGTGAATTATGCGCGCATCATCCGATGTCGGCGTGATGTTCGCTCGCTTATTCGCTGCTTGCTTGCCTGCCTGCCTGCCTGCCTGCCTGCCAGGTTTCGCACTCGAGCTTTCTCCGGCCCGCCGAAACCCGCAATGAGCCGCCACAGCAGCGTCATCATCAACTCGATGACTGCGTGTAAGAGAGTTTGCTCGAAGATGCAAAAAGGGGCTCATCGCTATCAGCTATGCAGCGATTACCAGCCATGCACCCACCTTTTCGGTGGGAGCATGCAGCAAAAGTGGCGCAGCGGCAGCGGATCCCGCCTCGTTTGCCTCTGTGAACATAACTAGAGCGTAACAGCAACATAAAGGCGCCGGGCATGATGAGGAAATATGCGCTGCGGGGAGGAGTAGGGCACGCGTGGAGGGGTCTGCGAAATGATGCCGCCTAGCGCTGCCTCGTTAGCAGCAACGCTGAATTTGCTGCGAGGGGCGCTGCGGCGACGCCTCTCGGAGCGACTTTACAACCGAGCGAGGTTTCGGAACCTCAATGGAAACCACCGACAGAAATCGCTTGCAGATATGCTCCCTCCGAGGATTCGAACAGGTCAACCCCCCGAGGTCCCCATGGCGTCTAACGTGCGGGCTACCGATACGCCTCGGCCGATCTGCGATTATTGCGAATCGAGTCACGCGAAACAAAGCGATCGAAGTCCGAGCAGGGCGTTCGATTCTCCTCAGCTGTTGGCTCCGATAATTGCTACTATTTATACCAATTGCGAAAGCGCTGATTACGCTTGCGGGTGCAGCCGACAAAGCAGAGGAGTCAGTGCTGCTCTCGGTGGACCCCGGCTCCTGTATTGGAGCGCTCAATTGATCTCCGTTTCTTTTCTTCCGGGCAAATAAGACGCACTAATCCGACTGCTGTTAAAAAGCCACTTTCTCTTTGAGGACGCGCATCTACTTTCAATGGCGAGACATCAAAGGCTAGCTATTAGCGGCTTCCTTGTCTGTTCATCCCAGCGAGCGCGGTTCCAGGGCTCGGCTCTCGCGAGTGCTACTTCCTGAAAATTCGGCAAGTATCGTTTCCTGCATACGACGAATTACACCGGAGAGACTGCGGACAATAAACGTTCAACGAAACACGCCGATGTGCTGAATAGTATTCTTTGTTCGAGTCTACACCCGGTGAGAGTTTCCAGTGTCTCTGCCGCCACACTCTCCCTCAGCAGTGACATTGTGCTTGTTGTTCAGCACGCGTTGTGTTGAGGCGAATAATTGAGATGTCGTCAGCTTTTCGAGTCGGCGTGGGTCATTAGGTAAGCAACATATGTATTGTGGCACTTTCTAAAGCCATCTGACACTTTCCGGACCGCTCGAATCGCCGGGGCCTTGGTCGGCAGCACGAATCGGACGATAAAGGGCATTGCAGCCTTCATCTGTTCCCTGGTGGACGCAAGTCGGGTATTCTTTGATTGCATCCCAGCACCGTCCGAGAGTGAATCGGGACCGCGATAATCGCAGACAGAGTAATGGTGACTTCGATGTCTGGGCCCAGATCTGAGCTTGCTCACTCAGTCTCGTTTCGCCGCGCAACCGGAACAGAGGTTCCTATTGTCCCAATGTCTAAGTTCCATTTTTCTCCGACTTCCAGAGCTGGAATGAAAGAGTCCTCTAATTCTCGTTTCCGTCGGGATCGGCGTATGTGAGCTTCCGATCCCAGGCAAGAGGGTTCGATGAAATTTAAATCACCCTCGATGCAAGACCCGGATACCGCACGAGGAGGCCGCAGTCTAACAGATTTAGATAGTGATCAAACATTAAATGAGCTTCTTGAAGAACCGCTAACTTCAGAAGCAGGAGGAGATCTTTCCAGCGGATCATTGAAGCAATCTGAACATCTTTATCGATACCGAGTAGCAGCGCTTGAAGCGCATTCTTCTCTGACGATGCTGAGCTGATTTTTCAAGGAAGTCTGGCTAGGACGGACAGTGGAAACTCACTTATGTCCTATCGAGGATCTTCTACAGGAACTCCTCATTTCACTCGCTCGAACTCGAGAATCGAATGTGTTTCGTGGCAGGGGACTTATTTTCTTCTAGCGAGCTCGTCAAGGATGCTTTTCCGGGAAGCTGAGCTAAACTCCTGAGTCTGTGTGTTCGCTAGTCTCGAGACGCGCGGATCGGGGAATTTTCCTCTGACCGCGACCTCCACTCATCATAATAATCATCTGGCTGAGCAGCTGAAAAACTCGCGGTATGCGCGGCGAGCGCTTTCAGGCTCGACACCTAATATACGCGAACTTGCGCGCTCCACCAATTGCAAGGCTCTGGACGTCTGCCTTGAAGAGGTCTCGGTTACCGCAAGGGCTTTCGTATTTGGCACTTCCACCTGGTGAGCGCAACGATGATCGCAGCTCCATAGGGAGCCGAGGTGGGGTGCCGCCGAAGCGGTGAGAGTCGGGTAGGAGAGATTGGGTGGTTCGGTAAGATGATCACGATCATCATTTATTCATCGGCCCATGACTCCACCGGTGGGCACACCCCTCTGTCCCCGAAGCGATCAAATGAATTGGGCTCCGTCGACGGTTGACTGGGAGGGAGTCATTGAGTCTTCTCGGCTCTCTATAAGGATCTCAGCCTGTGGGCGCTGGATGTTCCTCCTTCAATACTCTCCTGACATACCAGCCGATCAGGCGGGCTGCTTTCTCGACTAAATGACTGCTTCAGAGGCGGCTTCGACGACTAATTGACACCGCGCTCCGGATCAAAAGCAACAGGATCCGCTCATGCCGTTCTCCGAGGCTTTTGAAATTCTTCGTCTTCTTCTTCTTCAGGACCATGAATGTCTTGAAGGAAGAGAGAGGTGGCTCTTCGGGCAATAATTGGGCGGAGCAAATTTCTTCATGGCTGATTCGGCCAGAGAATCGGCCAGACATCTTTTAGTGAAATCGCAGACCGGCTCCGCAATCCCTTGCTCATGGATATAGTGCGAAGCGTTTGTTAAAATATTTAGCAGGGGCTCATGACGACAGTGATCAAGTCCGATTCGACTTCAATAAAACCGTGTTTGGAATTCTCGCAGTCGTTTGAGCGAGCTCCGCACGGATACTTGTCAACCGTTGGAGCGAGCTGTCGGTTGGCCTCGGAGAGGGAGATGCGCCCGATGTCGATATTCACTGCCGGAGCCGGAGGTTTACCGCAAGGTGCTTATTCCCTGTGAAGTAAGCGATGGACGCAGCGGACGGACGGACCGACCTTCAGTCGGTTCCACAACATCTTGCTCGCCGACAGAGAGGTTGCAGACTCGCCAGAGAGGCAGGCAGGCAGGAAAGCGAGCGAGCGAGCCGACAAGTAAGCAGAGTCGTAGCGTATAAATCCTCGTTAGTGGTTCCTCCGGGAAGGAGTCTATTGGCCTCGTTGCCAACCGGTTTGTCAATAATGCATTCATGACATCATCCTGGCGCTGGCCGAGCGTTGATTGAACGCATTGCCCCCGACGAAACTGGGACGAGAATTATTCATCTTGCCGCTGGATTCTGCCTGCTGCTGCCGCTGCCGGTGGTGCCGCCGCCGTTTGGCATCGGCTGCTGTTGCTGGTGGCGGCGGTGGGGCTGCAAACTCTTCTCATTGCAGCTGTTGTACCAATCGCCACCGAGCCAGCCTGCCTGTCAGCCAGCCAGCGAGCAGACAGCGAGCCAGCCGGGACGGAAGATCAACCAACCGACCGAGCGAGCAAGCTAGCGGGTCTAAAGTGAGTAAAAGCTTCCCGTGGCTTGTTCGTCCATGTCTTCTTGAAAAAGTTTAAATTGTCGCCTCTCCTCTGAAGGGTCGACCGGGGGCACGGTGCGAAGGAGGGGAGGCTACGAAGACCAGGGGCTGATGGAGACAATAGCTGGCGAGCGCGCGGGCGGGTACAGACTCCGGCACGAAGACTCCTCCTCCCCCTGTTTGCCCGTTCGTTCCGAACGCGATAACAACCCCCGGTCCTTAATAGAGGTGATTTTCCGCAAGGAACGGAGACAGTTTTTGGATATGGCAGCGCTCCCATGGCCGATGGAGTGGCCGGAGGCGAACGCCCCAAAGTTTCATCAGGGTCCCGAGAATGGCATAGGTATCTCCCGAATTCCGCATTCGAAACCGTTTAGAATGAGATTTTTCGAAACAATCCTCGAACCTTGAATTCCGGAATCGAGTGAGGTACAGCTAATGCGTGAACCAGGTGCTTCCCCATTGCATGGCTCCGAGACGCCGACCCGGATCATCTGAAGAGAGCGCGTAGAGGTTCTGGGGCTGATGGCTTTTACGACAAAACGGGGAACAGCGTCGACATTCGGCTTCTTTTGAGCACCGATCGTGTTCTCCGTCTCCTGAAACTTAAGTGTTTCTCGTTGCCAGCTTGCTTTGGACGATTTTTCCTTTTCCGACGATCTGAGAATTGTCGCCAGAAGCCCTATTTATGACTGAGCGTCTGAGTGAGCTCGGACTGGCATTTCACGAGCTATTATGGCGAATGCTTCGGAAGTTATAAAAGTACCCGAGTTTCATGTCTATACGCAGCCGCAGCACATGACCCCTCTGACTGTCGATCTCACTCCATCGGCTTGGGAAATTTTGATTCGTGTTTGTATTGTCGCAGCTCATGGGTGAATCTTGGTTTCCAACACTGACGTCATGCGGAAGTGATTTATAGTCGTGCTCCCTGTTTCGGATAAAGTGAAGAGACATGTGTGAGGATTAGGCATTTCGGGTCAATCGATATGAGCAGGGCTGCATCCGCTACGTGGCTCATATCGCTAGGTTTTCTTCCCGGTTCCGTGCACATAATATATTCGACAGAGGTAAAAACGAGTAAGTTGATAGTAGACCTGGAAGAAGAAGATGAAGTCGGCAAGACGATTTTTTACTTCTTGACTGGCGTCATCCATCTTGGAACCCGACGCTCTCTCACCCGAGATTGGAGACAAATTGACACCCAGCCCATGAATCCCAAGCAGCCACACGTGCACGGAAATGTGCTGACCGTCTGTGTCTAACAAGTTTCCAGGGAGACAGCAACGGAACGGCTCTGATGGGCTAATTATAAAGCAAACGAGCCTCCACATGTTCTCGAGAAGCCAGACCCGCGGACAGAACCGCGGTCTACAAATGATTGGTCCCGATCAGTCACGGTTCGTGATTATGCGTGGAACAGGGAACCCGGAAAAATACACAGGAGAAACCCGCATAATCGATGGTCGTCGAGATTGTCAACGGAAATCCGTGTCGAGATATTGCGTAGAGCTCGATCGTTGGATCGCTTCGAAGTGCTAGAGCGAGTCGAGCGCGATTGTTTAGCTGCGATTCCCTCCTCGGAGCGTTGCCCTCAATTTTATTAGCGATCTTGAAACGGATCGGCTTTACAACCGATCTGAAGACCCGTTTCGAGAATGTTTGCACGGTGGACATTTACGACTATCTTCGGAGCTCTCCGACTGCTTTTCTTGAAGTATCTGTAATGCTCCCGCCTCGATGTTTTTCATCCGTTCTGGATCATTGATCACGATCTATCCAGTCAGTGTAAAGCACGACCAAGCTGGAAGAAGAGATCACTTCCGCTCGACACCTCCCGCATACGAGTTTATTCCTCAGAAAGCGGAACGCCGCGCGGTCCGAGTTTTCTGTTTCCGAGAATGTGGGGTCGGGTGAGGATATTTTAAATGGTCTTCGATTAATGGGGAACTCATCCGGGGAATCCATCGGGTTTTCATTCATTCTTCGCCGTCCGGAACCATCCGTCGAGCAGACTTCTTTATTGTGATAGCGATGCTCGATAGCCCTGTCTCTATCTAGACAGACTTGTCATCTCACGATTGATCGTTCTAGATATGAGAGCCTAAAGACTCTTAGTTCAGCATGGACTTCACGCTGCTCTTAGCAGTGCTTCGGATACCTTGTAACTCATCAAAGTGTAGAGTTCGACTCAATACATATGGCTTGAAAAAAAAATGTTCTGGTGCTTCGACTGACGGTCCGACGGGCAGACGGACCGACCGAATCTGCGAGCCAACGAATGCTCGCCTGAGTGACTGGTCGACCGGTCGGTAAGCTAGAGGTAACAGAGCTCTTTGTACTTATTTCATTCTTTTCCCCTCTGACTGACTGACGGACGGACTGACTGACTCACGAGTGAGTGAATGATTTTTCGGCTAGCTCTGTATCGCACGAAAGGACAGATAGGCGAAGAGATTGACTGACTGACTGACTGACTGACTAGCGGACGGACACGGGATCGAAGACAGAGGATCCTTGACAGAGCCGACACCAAGCATGGCAGCGAACAAACGAGCCTTAATTCAGTAATCCCCTGCGAAATGTTTTAGGCAAAAAGTTCCAAAGAGCTGAAGGCGTGGCCACCAGGAATAATTCACGTCTCCGCTTCTCTGCGACTCCGCATCTCAAGAGACATAAAAGTTGCCTGTCATTCGTGATGAGCCCGGGAGCAGCAGGAAATGAAGGACACGCGACTTTAAAAACAAATCTCCGTGTATGCTTCGTGCATGAGTGGTGATTCGTAATTTCAAAATGTTGTGTACTTCATTCGATCTCTGAAACCTCCATCTCGGTCTTCCAACCTGCTTGCTGTTGATCTGGTAGCATCGGGAGTGATCATTCAATGCTGCTTAGTTTTGCTCTTTAGGCCGTCTATAAGACGAAACATCTCGGTGCTTGCTGTGCGATCAGGAGATGGTCTTGTTCTCCCTAGCAGATCATCGGATAGCGGAGAAGGGAGACAGTGAAATAAGCGAAGCATGCTCCGACATCAACGACTTCCATCGGTTTACTACGCCAGTCAGCAACCCGGCCAACCGATCTTATGTCCGCCCGTTTATATATCCATCCATCAATCATCCACCATGTCCAATACAAGCATTTATCTGGCTGGGTGACACGCCGTCATCTCAGAGCTAATCTACCGTCCGGAAGAGAGTTCCGATCAAGGATTGGAATCGATCGAAAAAACGGTTCTGAGATTGGTCTTAATCCGGCGGAGAGCCGGTTACGGAAACCGGTGCTGAGACCGGTTCAACTCTTGCTCCCGTGGAGGCTCAGGCTCTGAATCTTCCTCCATATCTTCGGATTCGTGTGAGATTCGCACCAGGTGAGCTCCTAGATGGTCCCCGTCTTCTTCCATGTCAGTTTAGTCGATCTCGACGGCCGCGTCCGAGCCGGATTCCGAATTCAGAATGGAGGAGTCCTCAACGTCGGCTACTGTAATGAACTCATCGGGGGACTTTCATCATGGCTCGGAATTTCGATATCTGGAGCTTGGAAGTTCGAGGAGACATTGATCGAGCACATTTTCAGAGCCTTCCTAAAGGCAATGTGGAGACCGTGCACCAGGCAAAGTTTAAAAATCAGGCCTAACTCCGAAACCGCGAGTTTCATAACGGCGGCCCCGTCCGTGCTCGCGAAACAGCAATTGCGCTGTTGAATTCCAGAGAGATCCAGACGGTGGCGGATCGCGTCCAGAAGCACATCCGCCGTAGCTCTTCCACTTACCCTTATCAAACCCAGATATGCCTTCTTCGAAACTGGCGAATCACGGCCCAAGTCGGACATTCCTGTCCTGAGACTGAGACTGAGGAAGCTGTGGGAGCAGTTCGCAGCGGAGACTCATCGAAAGAGATGGAGAAATAGCCGCCGTCGCTCTGATAGACCCCCAATCCGAATCGCATTCTTTGACGAGAATGGTCGGCTTCCGCGAGTACGATATCGGCGATTTCGGGATCCTCTGCAGTATAGCTGAAAATCATGTTTCGCATGAGTGACGACTCCGCGATTGTTTTAAAGGAACGTTATTCTCCGCCGCCAACTTTGCCATGACGTTGTTTCGTCTCTTCTTCCACACTTCTCGCTCGGAGACTGTCTTTAGGCAACGGGCGGGCCTGACTTCTCGTTCGTGCACGGCATGTTTTCTTCGCAAATGGGACGCAGAATCGCTCGTGCGCCCGCCCTTGCATTTATACTCAACGTCGCAAAGCTGAAACCTTGCTTTTTCGGCGTTTGATTTCGATTGAAGTATCGCCAAACCCAGCTCTCCGGGGTTTTTGCTTTTGGAGAAGTCATGCTGCCCATGAGGGTAGCTCCATTATTGACTGCCATATGTAAACTCCTTGACTTAAATATCCTCATCTCCGACATTCATCTCGACATTCATGACGTCGGACCTTCGCTTTGAACCTCACTTCGAATTCTGGGGACACCGGCTACAGAACCGGTTTCCCGACATAATTGGTATTCCAGTCGAGAAGCCGGTCCCGAATATGACCGGTTTGTCGCGACCTCTAGTTCCGATCCTCATTTCTTGCGTTCATCCCTTTCTCATCCATCTATGAATCCGCCGATCGAATTTGGTGTCATTAATCAATCGCAGAAGGCTGAGATTGGAGCTCTCGAGTGGTGCCGAAGAACGAGAGCCGCGAGTTCATAGGTCGTTCCTGAAGTCGGAGAGGGAATGTATCAAGAAATGGTAATAATAGTGTTTTAGGGAGGACTCAGCAAAAGATCGCACAATGGTTCGAACCTGGGTCCCGCTGGTATTGTGGTCCTATCCGTGACGATCTCATGCTTGCGATCTTGCGATTTTCCGAGCACACAACTTTCCGCTCCGCACATTCATTTTTCTGGCGCATTTTATGAAGAGACGTCATCCAATGGAAGCGAGTCGAGAGCGACGCAATTCTACCCGAGCTTCGCCAGGGACCTTGTTGCGTAAACAGCCCATTGATCCGGAATAGCATGAATATTCTGACAGCGGGCCGTGCCGGTAAGTCATATATTCATAAAACACCGTATGATTAATGATGTCGTCGAGAATGTCTTTTGGGTATTTTTGAACTTCGAGCTCGAGTACTCAGAGAGCACTTGTGCTTGAACGCTTGAGGAGACTCCCTTCTCCGGTAGCACCCTTGCGCCGAAAAGATCACAGATTTTCTTGCCGACCCGCGCCCAAGACTGATCTCCGGATTCAGACTAGGGAAGCGTCGACCGAGGACATGGAAAAACAAGCATCCGAGTTTCATATAATTCCATTCAGAGTTGGGTTCTTCCCTCGAACCGTGGCGGGTGTACACACGGACAGGGTCGGCGGCAAGAACTTGAAATCGCGAGATCCGTAACATGATCCGATCAGAGGAGGTGAACGCCCCCCTCATAATTCGGAGCCTATCTCAGCATTATCCTCCCTTGCTCAGAAGGTCGCGAGCTCGAGCACGCCCGGTCTCCTCATTTCGGGACGCGGATTACGTGGGACCGACTTCGACTGACATAATTCGCAAGCGCGTTGTCTACGCTCCTCCGTCAAAGCCACCGTCAAATCTGGATTAAGAGAGTCATATCCGGGACGCGATGATTCGGCGGTAAAAACGTATTGAGTCACGGCATTCGGCTGCGAATGCTCCCAAAATTTTCGAGCTACGTAGCTGACAAAGCGTGGGAACTCATGGAAGGGAAAAAACCGTCACACAGTCCTGCCCGTGATCCCAGCTAATCATTCAGGACTTCCTCTGGTGTTTGATGCGAAAAGTCCACCGACCTGCCTCTCACAAGAATGTAGTACACGGAGGTCTTGATCCGCTCGAGAAAGAATCCCGATGAATCCTCTACCCGTATAAATTCAATTGATTGCGTTTCATGCATATAGCCTGGCTTCCCGTGATGATGAAGCAGACGGGAAAAAATCCCTTAGGACTCACAGCATTAAACAGTATAGAGAGCCTAGAGAGGATGCCGTGAAGTCAACATTCTACGTGTACTAACAGCCTTCGGCGGAGCACATGATGTGTATTCCAGTGATCATGTTAGAGCCCGTCATGTTTCGACTCCGATCAGAGGCTCAAGCGCTGTTTCGGATCCTGGCCATCGATAGGCAAGTTACCTGATCCCCGAGTCTTCGGAAACGGGTGCGCTGTCGCGGAAGGTCCGACCCGAGCAAATCGATATACCTTTGCGCGACCTACAGAGCGACCTTTTCGGCGAATACCTTCTACGATTGGGGAGGGAGAGCCCGATTCCTCGAGTGGAACACTTCTACTTTTATGACACAAATCAGCGTGATCAATCCTAGGTGATTTGTAGCGAAATGAAAAGCCGCTAGCGGAAGGATCCGTTCTCAAGCAGCGAGCCCCACACACGTCGGCGCAGTTTGTCTCTCCCGCGACAGAGTGTTTGTCAATGTAATGTGTTGTGTCAATGTGAATAAGTGAATGAATGTGTTTGTGCGTTTGTGCCCGAGCTACGCTCGTTGGAGAGGCACATTACACGCATGTTGGTTGCTTAAATGACACTCACTGCATTCGGCGGCGAGCCATCCGAATGATAGATCTATACCCTTACTGTCATTTCTTTCTCTGATCACCACCCGAGCGTCCCGGGGATTTGCCGCGGAAAGTATCTTCTTTCTCGGGAAGTATCTGTCCGGAAACTCAGATCCAGATGGATGGCTCGGATCCGGCCGAGTGGATGGAATCACGAAGTTGGAGGGCTGAAGGATGGGAAGGATTGATTTGGAGGAAATTTTCCAAGGAGCGGGGAATCGATTCGAAAATGCCTGTCGAGTCGAATACGAAACCGCTCATTCAGTCACCTATACCGCTCTGGAGAATTTCATTGTTCTCCTATCAACTGGCGCTCCCCACCCCCACTCAACCTATCCATCCATCCGTCCGTCCTGGTAGCTATCGAGACCGCACACTAGCCACCTGCTGCGTTCAGCGGAGCGTTCGGAGCCGGCTATTTAAATGGCTCCCTGAAGCTGCAAGCCAATTTCCCAATGGTAATCACAGTCGTCAGTAAGTAATACACTTATGTGGCTCCCTCCTCAGCGGTGTCCTCTTTGCTGGCCAGTCAGCCAGCAAGCAAGCAAACCAACCGGGCGACTCTCTTCCCCCCTCCATTCCTCTTGCTTTCGGTGGGCTCGCTGCTGCAGCACTCGAGTCTTCGATTGTCGAAAAGACGGAACTCGACCGACCTACGGTAGGTAGCGGCAGCTTTTCTAATATATGAGCCTGCTATAGGTTCGTTGGGACCTGGGCTCGTTGGTAATTTATGCCGATGACCCTCGGAAAGTTTCGCGCTGTTGAGCTTTGTAGGGAGATCGCTCCGCTTTCTCTCACTCATGCGTTCAGGTTCTCGGTGTCTCGCTCACTCTCTCTCTCTCTCTGACGCTCATTGGTCTGCTCAGCCGGCATTCTGCGCGCTATCAGAGAATTGAGATGCTCTTTAACTCCGCATCCGTCTAGCTCAGCTTCGTGCCGCGGTCTTCCAACAACGCATTGTGAAGGGAAGCTCTTGACATACACGATGGCATGACAGCCTTCGACGCAGATAGACTAAGAACTAGGGAATCTCAATCGGGTCCATCGAACGTTCGTCATTGAAAATCATTGGGCTGGGAATCGGGTAGCATGGGATTAAACAAATCGGGAGTACAGGCGGCTATTATCCAGAATATTCGCAGACTTCACGCCGTCTCACAGAATTTCTGAGCGATGCCGTTTCCCATCGAGATTGGGACAACTGCAGAATCGGTATGGTGATTAGCGGGTGTACCTCGATATACCCGGCAATAGAATATTCTTGACCCATTTCTTCAGAGGCTGGCCGATACGCTCGACTGCTCGAAGGCAAGCTGAGCTTTCATCAATCAGTTAGCGCTTTCATTATGTTGCCCTTCTCCCTTGGCTTATTTTGACGAGAGCTTGCCAACCAACAGCCTGTCGGCTCGCGAGCCATCCCGCCCGGTCCAGCCGTGCTCTCCGAGAGCCGGCCTGACGACGTCGTCGCTTTCTGAGAGCCTGCTTGTCCGTGTAGCATATTGAGTGAGAGACAGTCGGACTGGCAAGCTGGCTGGCTGGGTTCCTCGCTCAGCTCGTCTCCCCCTGCATCTTTTTCGGGTCGTAGTTTTTTAAGTCGGCACTCCTCTCCGTCAAAAATAGCCGTGTGACGAGTGTAAAGCGACTGTGGTGTCATCATTACCCTTCGATTGTCACTTGTTAGCTAGAGCCCGGCGAGTCATGGGCTCGATTCCTCTGCTCCAATTTCCTTGAGAGCTCGCAAGAAGTCAATCTCAAGCAACTAGCTCCTCCTGTCTGTGAAATTAGGGAAGTAATTCCGCGGTCCGAACATTTAGGAGCCAGATATTAAATAGTGATAAAGTGATAATTATTGATTCTGATAGCCGCGATAAGCGTCTGAAATCCCGGCCTCCATGATCAGGGAATGTCGCCTCCAGACGCGTTCACGATTACCGACCGCCGGTGCTTACGGCCTTAGAATGACGACTCAGGAATTCGAGACAGTCGTAGATTCGAAAACGAAGTGCAGCTCCCTACTTTACTGAGCCGGTGGCGACTCTCGTCGTTCTCTTCAGTAAATTGGTTTTATTTTTGGAAGTCAAAACATAGCCGAGTTGCAGTGGGATTTCTTTGGAAAGCCACTCGACGACGAGACAACTAGTGGCTTTGCTGGTAGTGATCTCGAAGGTAGCCACATAAAAGCCTCGCTTTCACCCTCTGATGTTTCGAGGGAAACATGTGCGCTTTTTTGAGAAGCTGGCAGAATAAGGGAGCTGGCAACATAAACACACACACAAGTGGGAAGTCTAGAGATAGAATCGGAAGTCGCGTTTGAGCTGCGGTCTCTGCTTCTTTCCGAGCCGGATCTCTAATGATCAGCGGAGAAAGCTAGTGAGCTTCTCCTCCGTCGAGCAAGTGCAATCATAATGAGCTAATCTCAGTCGCTCGAGCGGTGGCTCGAAAGAACAATATTAGCGAGTTCTCGAGTTTGTCAAAAGGAGGGCTGCGTGGACCCAAAGGCTGCGAGGGAACTATTGCTGGATATTGAACCACTTGAGGCAACGTCTGTCGAGCTATTCCTTCGAATTTCGCCTTAAATCGGTCTAGAAAAGCTTTGCAGTGAGCGTTCGAAAATAGACACACACTATCACGAGATTGTTAAGATTTATTAAGCACAAACATTGCCCCCGAGGAATCAAGGCAACTGCTCAGAGGAGCGAATCAATCGACTTTCAGCTAACGTTCCGCTTGTTTGTCGTGGAGCGTTCTCGTCCTTCTGTACCGATCTCTCGACCATCGGGTTGCTGGATCAGATCAATCGCGCTTAGGATTCATTCGACGTAGTCCAGGTCTTCAGGTATGTTGAACATTCGATTCACTTCCCCGCTGCTTTTATCGAATTTCTTCATGACCCAAGATCGAGTGTTGAACAAGTTGTCGGTCCATCGATTGACCCTAGAATACGCAGTGAAAATAAAAAACTTTCCCCGCGCTTGCCACTGATCAGCTGGAAGATGCCGCCCCGTTACGAAATTCCCCAACGAGCGGGTAGACTCTCCCATGGCTCCATGATGAGAGGTCACGGAGCGAAGCTGGAGACGAGCAGACCGACGAATTTCAAGCTTCCAATGATTCCTTCGCTCTCACGCCTCGTATCGGTGTCACTATAATAATAACTCTCCTCGCGAATTTACTCCTTACTCGGATGAAGAGAGAGGAACTTTGCTCCCGCAATTGAGGGCTCCTCGATGGAATCGGCCGCCGAATTCGTGTGTCCGATGAGGATGACAGAAAATGGCGACTCGGAAGGAATCCTACTTTGCCTAGACGAGTAGGTGATCATCGCTCGATTCAGCTTCCCCCACCTCTGCCTCAGGCTTTCTGATTTCTGTCAGAAATCGGTCTGGCCGGAGGCTCCGATGATCATAGGCGACAGACCAAGAAGTCTCAGGCCGAAAGAAATGCGAATCGTGTCCACTTCGCGATTCCTGATCAAACTCCTAGAGCCGAGACATCGCGAATCGGAAATCACGCTAGGGAACATCGGCCGCGGCTCAGGACTGGATACTCACGCTGACGTGGAGTTCTTGATTTCTTTCTCGAGTTCGTCCATGATTTTCGGATCGTTCTCGACGAGTTTCTGGTAGCGGTCTGCTAGTATTTTGTTCTCCTGCTGCAAGCGTTCCAGATCGGCCAAGACCTCCTGCGGGAATGAGTCGACTGTCACTCATGAAACTTCAACGCTCTCCGGACTGCATGGTCCCCCCAAAATGTCGATAATCACATCGAGCGAGACGACTTCAAGGAACTTTCGGAATAGAGACCCTGAATGGACCAAAACGCACCGACATGTCGCCTTGCTTGTCGCCAAGCGCTTTCTCCTCTTCGAGATCCTTGAGAATGCCGCTCTGGAGTTCACGGAGCTTCTTCAGCTGCTCACGGAGCTCCGTAAGACAAGCTTCCCGTTGTCTACTCACTGCGGGAGTACCACGATGGCTTCAACGAACGATGGCAAAAGAGCCGCGAGGAAACAATTACATTCTGGCACATTTTCTCCGAATTCATATACGAGTCAAAAGTCGTATCCGGGAACATGCCTTTTCCTGGAAACGCCCAGAAATATACGGAAGTGCCGATCCTGTCCGATTCAACCAGATTGTCGTCCACGAGTTCCTTGAGAATACCTTTCACCGCTTGCAGCACAACACCCTTCTCCGTGGAAGCGATCTTCTCAACTTCTTTCAGCTGGAACACCTTATCATACGATGTCATTTCACCGTCCATCCTTCCTGATCAGAACCCGCCGGCGGTTACAGATCGCTTCCGCGATTTGTACTTCGGAGAGAGATGATTGCTGAATGATCGACACCCCGGTTGTCGAAAAAGTCGGCGGGGAGAAAGCTCTTTTACCTCCTTCTTTTTGACGAAGATATCCAGAACTCGCTCCCGTTTCTCGTCTGCGCTCAGACCTTTCCTCTTAGCCATTATCCAGGCAACGATCGCTGCTCGGCAAGGACGAAACCACAAAAATTTCCTTGCAGATCATACGAGCATTCTTATCAGGTCTGTAAACAAATACACAGCTGGGCATGACGCCCGAAACACGTTCCCCAAGACGTCATGAAGCTGGACGTCGCGCGAATATCACATGGAATCCCGGTACTGAGGGGAGCACCGACGCTCAGCGGTGGAAAATTAGGAATCATCAGGCGCCTCGAGAATTTCACAAATTCAAAGCGCGTCGGCGTTATCCGTAAGTCGCAATCCGATAATAATTATGTTTCTCGATGCGTGCCGTGCGATACGAGTTGCGAGAATCCCGAGACATTATGTCGTCTCCCTGAGCTTGAACAAAGATCGACTCGATCGGTGACTTTTGAATGAATAGACAGCGGTACTTCCGTCGGCTTTACGCAGCGATGCATCCGAGGACAAGAGTCAATAAGACTATCATTTGTAGCGGCGACCAAGTTTTCCCTTCCGAGAAAAGCTCTCGACGGGTGGTTCTGCACCGCGAGTTCAAGTTCAAGGAGCACACGAGGTCTGAGTCATCTCCCAACGAATATTCAACGCAGAGTTCTCGTCTTCATGAGGCTTCAACGTTTTTTCGCAAAACTTCGGTGGTCTGCGGAAGACCACCCCTCTCCCGCCATGTCTCGACCGAATTCTTCTACCGATTGGGGGAAAATTCGCAGTCAGAGACCGAACCCTCTGTCTTCCACAGGCGTGTCTTTCAACACATGTTCATAATTGTACCTTATATCTCAGGCTCCGAAATTTTGTTACATGAGTGCGTGTCATGACGATCGCTCATGAGTCCGGGCCCTCGACCGGATGAATTCAAATACAGAAACAGAGACATCGTTCGCACAGAGCGCTCGGGATCCTCCCACCGCAGAATCGTTTCAATGTTTTTTGATGCGAATATAAATATGTGTTTGTCCGCGCTCGCTGGCAATGCTTTTTCTCTTCTCGCTTTCCATCTGCAGCTCTGATGCACTTATATTCCGGATTGACGGATGCCTCAGACGCCATCGTTTGTCCATCTATCTATCTGCCGCTCACTACTCTCATGTCCCTCCGCGATGACTTTTCTACCGCACTCTCTCGGCTTCTTGTTCCCTCCAGAGTCTCATGGAGAGGCAGAAGGAAGCGCGGAGTCACAAAAAAGAGAAAAGACAGCCGACAAATGGGTGGTTACTTTTTGGATGCGCTCTACTCTTCATCTGCTTTTCAAACTTATGGACAGAGAAAGTGCGGACTCTCTTTATGATGGGTCTTCACTGCGTTTTTCCGCTACCCTGCCGCCGTCGCTGTTTTTGTCGTTGTACTCATTGATGACAGCTGTACGAAATTCGCGTCCCGCCCCAAGACGTTCGGTCCCTCTGCGTCTCTGCCATTTCCAAGTTTCAGAAAACTCGAGGAGGTATCAAGAGGATCTCAAGACTTGGACTCGGAATTCGAGCGTCGATTCGACCTCCCCGTTATAGGGGGCTCGAAACAAAATAATGAGCGGACTCCGACTACAGCGATTTCGAATCCGAGGGAGCTGCTGGGTTGAGCTCCATCGCGACGCTATCATACCGTCCGGGACCAGACGTCGAAAGAGCCCGTTCCCGAGAAGGGAGCCTAAGGAAACGTGAGATCAGGGAGTTTTCGCTTCGGAGAACTCTCGGAGGGCATAAACGTGGTGAGGATAAATCGCTCGCGCCCAATCGGTTTCATATTTTCAGGGCTCCCCAAGCCGAGTGGGAGAAGTCATTACGTCGTTCATTGAGTCCAATTGAGAGCTCAGACTACGTGTGACAAACGTACAGGAGCGCAGCAGCCAATGGAGTATGAGAGAGTCGAAGACGACCGAGGGTGGAAGACGGTCCCTGATCGTTGCAAACGCTTTGGACGAATTATTACGCGTTCGTGATCGCAGAATTTACGCACAGCCCGCGCTGAGGTGCAAGCGATTTCGGGAGCGATCGGAACTCCCGCTACCCCGCCAGAACACACCGATTACCGAACAGTGCATTCGTTGGAAGGAGTTACCGTAATTATTCCAGTACAAGCCCCTCTCCGGTAGTAGCCCGTCTCGGACAGGAGCTCCCTGAGGGGAATCGGATCAGATTCCGAGAAGCTCTGTTCCAGAACATAGGTACCTCGATTTTCAGAAGTCCCGAGGAATCCAGCTTTCTGAAGTCTCTTCTTCCCAATCACCGTCCTTGCACGACCGCTTGTAGAATGATGAAGAGCTCCCCTGTAATAGAAGCCCCTCACCAACAGGAGCCCCTCTGCGAAAGGGTTTGAAAAAATAGAAGCTCGGGCTTGTATTGGGATATTCACGGTATGTGCCTTAGTGTCCGGACCTCGGGATGCGGTAGCAGTCGTCGAAGATCATCGAAAACATCCAGAGGAGTAATGAGAAGATTTCTGAGCCCCTTCTTTTCCTTGCCGCAATCTTGTCTGTGGGTGTGCCCTGCTGATCCCCGAATGGGTCGCGGGCGAATCAACCATCAAACTTCACGGACTCTCGGCGAGTGGTATGTCTATTCTAGAGCGCGGTGTCCAATGACACCGAATCTCCTTTTTAGAGCTAAAACTGGAGGGAGGCGAGCTTCGGCCACGCTGTACGCCTGGGGGTCGGTCCGTCCGTCCGTCCGGGTCGGCAAAGGGGCAAACGGAGAAGGCGAGGCAAGGAAAGGCACAAGAAGCCCATTGAGACAGTGGATTGTAGCTGCTAACACAGCTCCATATTCTGTTCACAAATTCCGCGAAAGTGGCCTCGGTAGAGCACTTCAGCATGGCGGCCCGCAACGAGCCTACGAGCCAACGAAGACCGCCATTTTGGTCGCTCGGCCGAAATTGCGGCTATAAAGTGCAGCTTATGTCCTTATGTTCCTTCGTCGGTTGGTCCTACAACTCCACTGTCCTCCTGGTTGGCCTCATAGCTGCTCGGCCAGCTCGCTCACTCAGTCGCGCCCTGGAACTGCACCATCTGAACGAGAACGCGGAGCTTTATCTCACTCGTTCCTCACACCTATCCCGATCGAATCGCTGGAAGCGGCAGTTTTCCCCCGAATCGTGGAATTAAGGACGGGGAAGGAGCTAGGCGAGTACTACGGACGACACTCAGGCCATCGCGCGAACTCTGACGACTTTGAGTCGATGAAGCTTGAAATCGTTTTGCAATCGGCGACGATTTCTCGACTTCATCGTCTCGAGATCGTGGTCGGAGCGATGAATGACCTCTTTCTTTTCATTTCTCCAAACGCGGGAGAATCCCTTCTGGCAAAGTGCTCTATCAACCTCCACATGTGTTATTAAACTTCCATTTGGAGGAAACGACCGGGACCGGATCGTTATTTTCCGTTCTCCTCTTCGACCAGGAGACATCGTAGACGACTTGAACTCACTCAGCGGGAAGAGAGGATGGAGGAGACGGCGACAACGTCCGCGGAGGTTTGAGACGATTTCTCCCTGGAGACTTCGAGGGCCATCTCTCGGGAAAGGCCTCTGCCGGTGCTCAGTGATAGAACATCGCTCTTCCCTCATTCTGCATATTCAGTCTTAGGGAGATTCTGCATTGGAGGACTCTTGGCGGGAACTCCATACTCTGCAAAACTCCCGGGCCGGTTCCCAGGACCGGCCGGGGGAACCATCGTCGGCGTTTATCATCGGAAAAGAAGCGCAGAAGAAGTCCATTACACAGCTCGCGTTCAAGTCGAGAAATTCTTCCGGAGGGTCGATACCGTGGTCTCGGACATCACATCGCATCGCCCTGGACTAACCGTACAGGACAGCCGGCTGGAGTACAGCGCGAATGCGTCCCCAGGACAATCGGTGGAGCTCTGGAAGATCAAGTCACTCCCAGGATTTTATGAAACGATGAGCGATACTTGAACAGAGCTAATCCATGAATTATTCATTCATGTGAGGATAGCTCAATTACAAAGTCGACCATTAGCATGCAGAAGAGGGTATCGCCGATTAGGGTTGGAGGAACGATTAGATGGCATGGACTAAGTCGGTTAGAGGGTGTCTCAGATGGAGCCACTTCCACTTCATCTAGCTCAACTTGTCCGCCTAATTGTCCCTTAACGACACTTCGGACGTACCGTCGAGCTCGGGCGTGATCTGAACACGTCCGCCTCTCGCGCCGATTTTCCTCGGAAACCGATCCGGGCTGCTTGATCTCCGAAAATTCCCGCAAACTCGGGAAGAGATCGAGATATGCGGGGAATCCCATGGCGGAATCCGGACGAGAGAAGAAAGGGGGAGGGGGAGACAGCTCGCAGAGAGGGGATGAGGAGAGCAGGAGGAGCAAGATACGATGACTATTGTTCTGACAGGCTGGGTGAAATGTGATGAAATAGATCGAAGCAATGTTTACTTAGCAGTAAGTTCTCCATCCTCCCAGGAACAATGACATCCAGGAGCAAAGTGGGGACTTGGAGGGCTCTTTGACTGGTGGTGGGTTGGCCGCTCTGAGATCTCATTCAAAAGTGTAGGCACACGAAGGAACGTGTCAAAAAAGCTTTTGCCTCTTCTCTTTCGAGGGCGACAAATTACGGAGCGAATAACATCACATGTTATGCGCAACGTATTGCGAGATTGCCAACGAGGTCACGTGACCAGACAGGCGTCGACCGACCCCGAGGGCGCCAGCAACAACGACTATTAACATTTAAATCGGTAGCCTCGAAAGCTGCTCACAGGCTCCCGTCCTCCCGCCCGTAGCTCCGCTCCTAGAATCGACTTGTTCCTTGTCCTCATCATCGACGCTTGATCTCTCCTCTCCCTCTGGATCTCTCTTCTCCCCATCCCTCCCCCACCAGGAAGCAATGAGTCAACATTAAGTGGCTCGAAATATATACCCCATAGCGGAACTTCGTTCAAGAACAGGAGGAGTGAGAAATTCGTTTGGGGTAGATCGGGAGAGGGGACGAGGGGTCGAGGGTAGCAGGAGACAGCTCGCGGAAGAGAGAAGAGGAGATCTCTCTCTCGCTGCTGGTGGAATCTCCGCAGCTGTAGCAGCCGTCGCCGCCGCGCCAGTGACATCGAGAGCCGAATTACTCGCTTCGTTGGCCCTCGGTCGAGAGAAGTCTTTTTAGCGATAGTCAGAGACAAACGCTGTCCCTTCCTCCTCGTCCGCACGCCCTCTCTCTCTCTCGAACTTGGAGAGTCCGGCTGTTAGTCCACTAAACAAGTCCTTATTTCATTACATGAATGCCAAGTTCAGCCAGAAGAACGGTGGCGACAACGAGGCTTCATGAAGTTTTTGAGTCTATCTCCGTGTCTTCTTCCACATCAACTATATATTATATCCATGACTATCTCAACTATATATAATCAGAGCTGTGCGCCGCGTCACGAATTCGCCGGCGATCGCCGCCGCCGACCTCTGGAGTCCGCCGCCGCCGCCGGAACCCGAGCACGGCGTCCGACGGCGTGACGGAACGCCGGCGCGCCGTGCCCAATCCTCATGAAAAGTAACAGAAAACCACGGGAAAAAAAATTGGATTCGGTTCGAGGTACTGAGCTCGCACGAGGATGCGGGGACATAGCATTCGAATGAGACGGGATGTTTCGGACCGAAGCTCCGTGGTCATTGAGAGCCCTGACTGATCAATTAAACTTGAATTCATCGGAAGATCGCACGTGTCAGATAGTATTTCATCCCCGACAAATGAGGAGACGCAATCAAAAGACTTTCGAACGTGCGTTCCACCTATCCCGCGGCGCGCCGTGGGCTCATCGGTCCGCCGAAAATCGCCGCCGCCGCCCGTTTTCCAGCCCGCCGCCGCCCGTTTTCCAGCCCGCCGCCGCCGCCGACGAAAATCCCATGGCGCACAGCTCTGTATATAATATATCCATGACTCGGCAAGGCCCGAGAAAAATGACTTCACGGGTCAAGATTATCGATACCGATGCAGCATAGTCGGGGCTTCAGAGAGGTCGCGCTTCCGACTCCGTGATGTTCCCTCCAAGGAGGGGGCGGTCGGCCGAGTCCGCGAAAAACACTGAAAAAGACGGCTCGGCTCATGCAGGAGGCAGGGTTTCCGCATCTGTGTCAGGGTTCTCGCAGGGATTTCCGTCGGAATTTCCACCAGGATTTCTACGCGTTTGTACAAAGCCTGATGATGGAGGAATTCGAAGGATTCGGGACTCGATCCTCAGGCTACATCTGCCGGTACCTGGGACGCTGCCCGGTCCAGACCAAAGGTTCAGCTCAGAGTAGTATATATATATTTTATCCTCATTTTTCATTCAGGTTTCCTCATCGATCCGATAGAGACCATATCTGACGAGAGAGCGGTGGGTCACTTCTCGGAGAGGTCCCCGGATAAGGACGACGCTTGTAGGGAATACTGAGTACCACCCTGTGACTTATCTGCTCCGAATGCGCCAAGAATTCTCCGGTTGAAGCAGTAGCAGAAGCGAACGAACACGGCGGGGAAATGCATCAGGAGGTGGAGGT
Source organism: Galendromus occidentalis (assembly GCF_000255335.2). Lineage (NCBI taxonomy): Eukaryota > Metazoa > Arthropoda > Arachnida > Mesostigmata > Phytoseiidae > Galendromus > Galendromus occidentalis. The sequence continues at coordinate 299,862 of NW_003805418.1, read as the reverse complement.
CGAGTTGCGTGATGAGGACATTGCAAAGTCGTCGACGACTTATGATACCACCGGTTGAACTCACAAGAAGAGAGACTCGTAGACTTCGTCAGCGACATCATCTGGATCCTCCTTTGTGCTGCAGTAGCTACACCGTGTGTACTCAGGGGAAGCGAGCAAACCTAGGCGGAGAACATAGCAGAGGGGAACTTGGGAGGAACCCGGGGCAGGTACTTAAATCACAGAGCTTGTCTGCTGTGTGTATGTGTGCTCTGTGCATACAATAGCCAACAATCCTCTCTTCTTGTTAGCGGGACGAGGGGGAGATGGGTTACCTGGTAGAACATAGCTTGCAGTGTGCTTCCTCAATTATTAACCAGGTAGGTACGCCCGAGCGACAACTGATGATAGCCGGGGACAATGATGACGATGACGGCGGCGGTGGTGGTCATGTAGACAAACAGAACGACGGACGGTCGTTTGGCTCAGCCGCTGCGGTGGGGCACCGACGGAGAGAGACCGTGTACGGCGGGAGCCTCGCGGAATCCCGGCTCTCGATTGCATGCCAACTAAAATCCATTTACTGCATAGTGAGCATGATAATTCCCGTATGCCGCGTGTCCGATCGAGGCGCCAATGATTCCGTTTCCGGATCTTCCCGAATGCAAGACGGGAGTCAACCTCTCTCGGCTCATTTCATGTAGATAGCCTCCATCATCTTCGATGGTACACACTGTCCGAACATTCAAGAGCCTTGATCGCTCGGGCTCTACAGTCGAGTCGGGCCTGACGAGGAGTCACTGAAAAATTCCGAGCAGAGTGTGTTGTCAAGACTTTGAAGGGAATCGTGATTCTCGGTCCCAGGTCTCGACGGTCCGAATCGATGTGGCATCGTAGTCTCGCTACTGGTGGTAGCTGCGACGGCCCTCCTGATGGCGGCGGGTGAGTGCTCGAAAATGATCACTGTCATTTTGTCACTTGGCCCAATGTTCTCTTCTGCGCGTTGGCTTTTGTCGGTGACATCGTATTTGCCCGGTATCTGCGGATTTGGGTTTTTGATCGGTTGTCTGACGCTCGTAGAATTCCCTCGATGGAGTCCGCCAGGGTCTCTCTCTGCCAAGTGGGTCCGCGAACGGTTTCGTTTCGCCTGGTCCTCCATGTCCTGGCTCGCTATTTCCTTGACGACTTTTTAGTGCGACAACTTCTGATGCCGCCACTGCAATCCAATCTTCGGCTGCTGGGCGCGAACGCGCTCGTGGAAGCGAGCAGGTGTGGCTTGTTGAGCGCGTATTAAATATTTGATAAACTGATCCATTTTGCACGCATGCTGCGCTCTCCCTCTGCGGGCTGCTGCTGCTCCTCGTTCCTCTCCTCAGCAGCTCTATCACTTGCGTTCGTTCACGGAGCGCGGAAAGAAGAAAGTCGAGTAAAACATGAAAGGACGGTGGCGACGTCGCCGCCTTTTTTTGCGGCTTTGCATCCTTGACGCGCTTCCTCTTTCCGGAGCTGCGAGACAGCAAATTGAAAATTTCTGCACCACACGTGAATGTAAGTCGGCGATGATTGTGTCCGCCAAACGATACGATACGACCACGGGAGCGACAGGGCTCGTTGGGAAGGCGCTCGGATTATTTTTTCTTCCAATCGGAAGCCGTCATAGCAGTGAGCTTGTGGTCCGTAATTCAACCCGAGTTCGAGTTCCGGGTCTCGATCGCGGCCAGCGACGCCACCGTAATCGAAGGCTGGTAGAAGTGGGTGAATAGATAAGCGACGATTCCCGACCGAACAAATAGAATCATCGACCAAAGGGAATTCGTGGGCTGGCGGACGGACGGACGGACAGATGAATGAGTGATCCAATGAATGAATGAACGAATGTTCAAATACCAAGTTCAAACAGATTAGCTGCATGAATGAACCACTGAATCTCTAGAGCTTCGAATCATCGAGCTAATTAGAGCAGCATCTCCTACTGAACACGTAGGTGGTTGTGACTCGATGCCGTTCGCTCGCACGTGATTTACGCAGCGAGTACGCGCGAAAATCTCGCGCTTCACTCGAACTCGACGGAATCAATCCAAGGCCCTCTCCCGAATCGAGTGTTATAGCTCAGTATTTTCAAGGGAGGCCGGCAATTGCTTTTCCCTGAATCTCGGCCGCGTATGAGGTTCCCCGGTGATAAACTCTGGAAGAAGTCCTTCCTCCAGCGGTTCTGGTGCATTCCATTCACGAGCACTAAATACTCGCACCATGACCCGTTGTAACTATGGGTCCAGGAGCCGGCTACAACTCTTTGATTCTAGGTGTAGCAAGCCCACGGAGCCGGTTGTAGCGAGAGTGTTCCCAGCTCGCTCTCTCGCGCACCGACGATGACGAAAACACCAGTTGGTCGTGTTCTGTCGTAGATGGCCGCAATATGCTCTCCCGTTCGTTCTCTAATCCATTCGGGAGGGAGGTTCGCTTCGGAGAGAAGACAAAGGAACTTACCCGCTTGTGTCGAACCATTCTCCCGTTCCCTCGGGTTGTTGTCGTCGACATCGGCAGCGGCGCGACGACGGGATCTGATGCGGTTTCGAGCTCAGTTAGTCATTCGGTGAGCGGCGAACCTGGAAGCCAGGTATCCAGCGGAGTCGACCGACCGACCGACAGACGGACGGACGGACGCACTGTCGGCCAAATGGCTGGATTCACATCGAAACCGGAGTTTAGTCGGAGTCAGAGCTCGTCTAGTGAAACAAGAGACGATGCCGCCGACTCGATTGCGGCTGCCGCCTTCGCCGCCAACGCGATCATCGTGAACGAGCAGTCAAAGAGACCCTACTCTCACACTAATAGCTCGCTGGGCTGGGTCAGCTAGATCTTCCTTATCCTCTTTTGTCTAAATCTTCCAGGGTGCTGCTTCTTGGAATAATCTGGAAACAAACGACGAAGCGACCGACAGAGTGGCCAGGAACTTGAGCCGCTCGTGTGCTACGAGGCGGACGACGGCGGAAGCGACCGCCCTCATGGTCAGCGGTGTACATTGGCTGTCAGGCGATCAACTGGTACTCGCTCTTTCTGCACCGCAGCACTGGGAAACGCCAATTCTCGATCTGAGCCCATCCATCCGATCGTAGAGGGGGCGGAAGGCAGAAATTGAATCTCTCCTTTTAATAAGGTTCGACAATTATGATTGTAACATATATTCAGGACCGGTGCGAGTCGATAAGTTCCAGGATATTTCATTACGCTTAGCTTTCCCCAGATATAAAGGTCGGATCGGCAACATCACTCGTTTCAGGCAAAAATGGAGCTCCAAAAACTCACGACGAACGAAGCTCGTGGACTCGTGGGGGTCGGCTGATATGCCATTCGCCGTTCACGTACATATGATTCCGTCTAATTACTTACTTATTAGATAGATAGAAACTCCTCAATACGAGTGAATAAAGACTTTGATTGATATTATTCCGTCGATCCAGCATAACTCCAGGGCCGGAATCCCGGCTCAGAGGAGGAGGAGGTCGTGTGATTTAAGAAAGCTTTTATCTTCACTTCACGTTCGACTAGTCTTAGTAAAAAGCTCGACAGCTGTGTGTCATTTATGAAGTAGACTCTGAATCTGAACTTGAGCAGCGTTGTTCCGCTTCCAGTGGCGAACCGCCGCGCCGCCGCCAAGACTACCACCCGAGCGAATTGACAGAGCTCTTCTATTGTCTCAAGTTTGTCGTTGTATCAACCGACGAAACAAGGAACCTTTGAAGAACAGTTCCAGCTCTCCATTCTCTCGGTGGCCCGTTCGTCGTCTCTCGTAGGCGCTTAGGCGCTCATTCCGCTCGTTCGCCTGCGCCCACCCGCCCGCCGTCCGCCCGCTCGCTCGCTCAGTCCTCCATTTGGCCGCCGTCCGATTCGTCTCTAGATGAAAAGTACGCTCGGAGAGACAGGAAAAAATAATCTCTGTGGAATCAACGGAGACTCCGTTCATACCGTGTTCCCTGCATCTAGTACGGAAGGCAGATCCATTGACAAGATGTCGAAGCCTGAAGATGGCGCCAAACTTTCTAGGAGATTGGCGAGCTCTTTCCGAATGCTCGGCGCCACTCGAATTATTCAGATGCCATCGGCCGACATCGCTCCTAATGGGAGCTCCTCCATATTCTCTGATTGGGCAATGATGCTCGCCGTTCCTCTGCTCGCGCAGCGCCGGTCGGTGATTATTCGAGGGAGCAGGCAACAGCTGATCGGGGAAGATGCCTGAGCGATCGGGTGCCACGGCAGCATCCGTGAACTAGAGCAAACAAGGCCAGAACGACAGATCCGGGCTCCGTGTGAAACTTCGCAGAGTGCTCTTGACCGTCACGGAGAAAGTGGACCGAGGAGGACCCTCTTAGGAGACGTCGACACAAGAATCCGTTCAGACGGCGGGCGAGCAAGCGGGAGGGCGGGCGCGCCGTTAGTGGCTCGGATAACCGGTTGGCTGTTCCGCCGTTCGAGCGGACCGTTGGCTAGATAGAGAGAGGGAGAGAGAGAGAGGGAAAGGCCTTATTATCTGGTGCGCGTACGACAAACCCTTCCCTAATGCACCTCACAGCCTCCCTGACCGACCTCAGTGAAGTGCACGCTGTTCTCCTTCCACGCTCACAGGCACTAACTGGCTCTAGCCCGACGCCGGCCCGTAGTGGCTTCGGTCGGACAGTCGGTGCAGCTCTCTCGCGAGCTCACCCACTCACTTGGCCACTTTCTTTGTCGAGACCAATCGAGCTGCAGCCATCCGTAAAACGACCAATTAGCAAAGCCTGCCCGACTCCGGAACGAGTCGAGCTGCAGTCGTTGTAATTTTCACGGATAGAATCTACGGAGTGGACGTCGTTCGCATCTTCTGCTCTTTCGCGAGTCCACGCGACTTCTGGCTCAAGCCGAGAGTCTGCGTAAGAGCCGCGGCCGCGACTAGGAGTCGAATCGGATTCTGCACGACGTCGATGACAAAGCGAGCGATAGGCGATCGGAAATCTGCTCCGACTCAGCGAATCAGGATTTATTCTGTTTCAGTCGTTTCCCTGAGTCTTTCCCAGCGCGCGCAATCGTGTCTCCCCAACGAAAATTGATAGATGACACCTATTACGAGGAGGATTGATACTTTGAGGCTGTCGGAGCCGGGGTAGAAATCCCGTTCAATAATACGGGCCCGTCAAAAATCAACTCGCTTCTTGGGAATGGTTCGTTTGAATAAAAACCGAAGCGGCAAACTCGCGGGCAGCCTTCGACTGTGTACTCTAAATGCTCTCGTTGTTCTTGCTTTGCGCAGTCAAGTAGAACACGGCGATATGTCGGACTTGTTTTTCCATCGGTCTCCGCGCGTCTCTGACTGCTCGTCGGTGCGTCTCAGCATTTGTCGGAAGCTACCTCACCCTCTCGATATCACTTACAGATAGCGGATCAGGCAGACAGCCATCTGAGGGTGAACTCGGCGCTCAGTCGGACACAAAGTACTCCACATCGTGGTTGCTTGCATCAAAGGTTCATAGTGACGATAGCGCCCCGCTTAGGAGCAAGGAGCCGTAAAAATCGTCAAAGCAGGAGCTCGTTCGCGGTGCAGCGCTCGGATCGACGAGCAAGCAATCCGAGATTTCTTGGCGAAGCTCTTGCAAGCCTCACGAGACAGCTGTAACATTCGGATTCTCCTCATTCGATTCGGAGGAGAGAGACGAGAGATTGAGTGGGAGTCTGAGGATTTGGAAGGGTAAAGGAACCAATTTCAACATCTCGTTAGGCTAGCTGCTGGCTTTTGGAACGGATTTCGTTGCCTTTCAAAACTTCGAGGGCCTAGCGTCAAAGGCAAATCACAATCAGATTACCTCTATCGCTCTCGCTTGTTTCTCCGCATCGCTCCGGCAGCCGACACGCACCGTATGATCCTCTCACACGCATGGACTGGACTCAGTGGCTTTTCTTAAATTAAATAGTTTATTCGTCGGCAGTTTGTACATTCACCGAGCAAGGTTTCCGGTCGGAGATTCTGAGCCGGCTTGGCTTTGTCCGTGTTTTATGTACAGAGTATCGTTTCTATTGCATCACAGCCTTCAGACTTAAGGATTCACCTCGGCTACGAAGACTGGACCTTTTACTATTATTACTTCGATACACACTCACACAGAGAACATGAGTTTATTTGATTTTGGTTTGGTTTTGTCGGCGCACCATCGAGCGACTTCCCACGGAAACTCCCAACTCCAGCTCCTGCGAATCGATAATCCCATATCCCGCTGGAAATTTCAAAGTCGATCGAAGTCGATCATTGGAAAGTGTTCTCATCCTCGATGTGGAAAACTGTCGATATTCCCTCCCCTCCCCTCCCTCCTCCCCCGATAGTTTCCGACGGAGCGACGCGAGATCGGAAGCATATTGCAGGTGGTTTTGTTTTTGTGGGTGTTGGTTTTTTGTGTTCAGATTAACAGAAACAGATATTTACAGGAAGTACTAAACGCTTAACTGGCGGGCGACGTCTCGGATTCCTCGAACGGCTGATCCATTACGATGTAGCCGTGGACGGGGAGGATGTCGGCGGTAAGAAGTACGACGGTGCGAAGCCCGAGTTCGATGCTGCACCGAAGTAGGGAGGCGTCGGACTCCCTGAGAGCCCGCCGGACAGGTAGGGAAGTTGAGAACCATATAAAAGTGCGGCCGCAGCCAACTGCGAGTTTGCTGTCAGGGGCGCGGTTAACGGCGATGAAGTTAACGGTGCAGAGCTCGAGGCAGGTGTCGTGGGTGAGTTGGCGTCCATGCCCGGGTTTTGTTTCTTCCACTTCGTTCTTCGGTTTTGGAACCAGATCTTCACTTGAGTTTCCGTCAATCGCAACGATAACGCAAGGTTCAATCGCTCACAGACCGACAGATACCTGGAACAGTCATTCGAATATGAGCACTCTACTCGAGGTCACTGCAGCTCCGCCGAGCGTTCGTGCGTTCGGCCCGCCGACCGACCCATTGTGCACTACTCACCGTGTTGTCTTGAACTTGTTCTCCAACGCTACCAGTTGCTCGTAAGTGAAAGCCGTTCGTGCTCGTCGAGGTTTTCCACCCGAAGACGATGAGGAAGACGAGGGTGATTTCTCAGATTTTTTCTTCGAATGGCTCGACGACGATTTCTTGAAATCCTCGGGACTCCCTGGACCGTCCTGATCCGGGACACTTTCGTCCCCAGACCCCATCTCGTTCGTGTCTGGAACGAGAAATATAAATTCATTGACTCATTCCCTTTCGCGAGGCCCGGATTATGTAAATCCGCACAAGGAGTCCCGCGGCAAAATCACCGTGGGGTCGGCACTGATTTTTGCCGGATTGTTCCGACTGGACTCGGCATTAGTTCGATTAGTCCGGACGCATCACTCCGTTGCCGTCTCTCGGAGATAGTCCTCCTCGTCAAGAGAAGTCATCGATATAGAAAAACAGGAAACACACGAAAGGAGGGAGCCCGAGCTAAGCGTGGAACAGAATGTATTCGTTCGTTCTGTGAGTGTCCTCTCATTTCTCGTCGACTCTCCCGTGTCCGTTCACTTCCTGAGGGAGATGCTTTCATGGCCACGGAGCCGATCTCGTGCGAAGACTAAAATCGAGCACAAATAACTGTCCGCAAACGAAGGTGCGACTAAAACCCTCCCGATGGGAATAACATTGACCTTAAAAGAAACCTATGTCGTAACTCCGTCGTCGAATGTGGGAACGACTGGCCGCGAGAAGAAAGGTCCGACAGGCAACCGATCACAGCATGCTTGATGACACCATTACGACTCTTTCTAACAGACTCAACAGTTCCGTAACGGGAAACTCGGACGCGCCGTGAGAAATCTCATCCCACCAGGAGACCGACGACGACACCCCGAACGAATTTACCCCGGACTATCTGATGAGGCGATCGTCACAATCATTCGAATTCCTTCGGCGTAAAGGGATCTTTGAATATGTCGATTCACTCGAGGAAATTTCTAGCTGCGCGTGAGCAGAGCTTTGGAGACGCATGTCTGATGTCTCCTCAATGCTCCGAAGAACATAGTGATTGATTGTTTTCCGATTGGTTTCCGAGGAGGCCTGTGGTCAAGCAGTCTCCTCGATACGGAGTTCTTCGTCAACTACAGCTCAATAACTAGTGCTATTACAAGCGGTAGTGCTCTTTCGGCAGCCGGGGGTAGCTCTACAAACAGCTGATGGTGTGTATCGATAGAGCAGGATCGTCTTCGTGCCGTCATTGCTCTGACCGCAGCAGCCACGACCGATGTCGAAATTGTTGATCTTTTGTGGAGTTCTATTTTCTCATCTCTGGCCGAGTGGGACTCCACCGACCCAGCCTATCTTGACGTGGGGGTCAAGAAAGGAAAATAGTTGGCCGAAATTGAGACGTCAGCCCCGGAAGAATTAGGGTTCGGATCGAATCAGCTCATGACAAATTTGTTTAAAGAATGATTTGACGATGAGAAGCCTGAGACGCGCCCGCTCGTCTGAATTCCCCCCGTTCATGCCATGGACTCCGGTTTCTCATGGAATTCCTGCGTCCAAGTGCCAAGGACAGATCCCGAGACTGCCGTGATCGTCGCGAGAAGTCTCGGAGACGCGAAGAAAAACCTGGCTCATCGACCACGCGGCAATCGTGACAACTAATTGTGGCAGCGGGAGGGAACTTGACTGCGAAACGAGGCAATGGCGGGATCCAAGAAGGAGTGCCTCCGTCGAGAGCGCTCATACATGTCGAAGGGTTGGGGGAGCGTGGAGCCAGTGGGGTGGAAAATTAAACCAGGGGTTCGGGAAGTCCATTTTGTACCTCACCCCCGTTACGGCTCCCTACCTCGCTGGCTCGCTCGCTCGCTGGCCCCTTTCCCCGTCTCGGAGGAGGGGTTGGGGAGGAGGCAATTATAGAGATGAGGAGATTCGAACGCGGGAGAAACGAACGACGAAAGAGGAGATAGACAAAGAATAAACAACGGACCACCAGCAACCGTAGCACCAAAAGGAAGAAGCAATTCAGGTGAAATGCCTTGGGCAAGCGCGCCGGCAGGAGCAACAACGATGACGACGGCGAGCACTCTGTGCAGACTTCGAATGAGGATCAAGTGAACGAGCGGCTGAGTGATAGACGAACGAACTCAGGCGGATACACACAGACACATTGCATGGTGGGCTACATAGATGCGGTGGCAAGGAGAGACACTCGAAAAACAATCCCCTCGTAAAACGATAGGGGTGCGCCTCCAATCGGCCACGAACTCGGCAATCACCGAACACGAGACGAGAGGAGAAATAGTCCCCAGCGCAATAATGAGCGCGACAGAGACGAAAAGAGGTCTGCCGCTTGAGAACGCAAGCGGTCGGATCTTCGGTTTCCTCCTGCTCATTTTTCGAGAATCGGGCGGAATCCGATTCGCCACGAAGCTCTTCTCCTTGGCCCCAAGCCGCCTTGAAATCATTGTGTAGATTCTCTTGTCCGGGCTGGATTAAGGAGGAGCAGAAAAAGCGTCCTGTCGCAGTCTGCTCGAGAGCTCGGCCGCATCGATCGCCGATGAAGCAACAAATCAGTGAGGCTCTCAATCTCGCGCATCGGTGGCGCTTTGAATTTATGCGACAGGGCGACCTTTACACAGACTGGGGAGATGGAGACCACGACGTCGTTGGCGCGAGAGAAAATATCGAATCGAGGCTACAATCAGCAATATCGAAGGGCCCGACACCCAAACAGATTGCTGAGTAGAGCGATCAAGCGAATTTATAGTTCGACTGTTTACCCAAAGCGGGAGAGATTGTTTATTAGCCGCTCCTTCGAAGGCGATTCGCTCTGACGAATAATAATCAAAACATGGAAATATATCTAGTCCGGATTCCCCACCGGTGAAACCATCGACAATTTGAGCGAATCCCTTGCCCCGCTCTCAGCATACACTCTGCCAGGAAGGAAATCGAGGTGCGGTAATATCGTCTTACACTTTCGTCGTGAAATTCGAGAACATAAACTCACGAGCGGCTGTACTCGGAGCTCCGACACCTCGAGGGCTGTGCGTTTGATAATTCGAGAACAAGCACGGGACAGCTCGGGTGCGGGCTCTCGCGAATGTGTATCGGCTTCGTAATTGATAAATCGATGCCGAGAGAGCATTTGAAGTATGGCCGTTTGGACCCGCGACCGTATTAGTACCATGTTGTTCGTCTCCTCGAGGATACACGAGGACGACAAAGAAAGCAGCTGGGGGGTGCGAAAGATCCTGAGGAGGTGGCAGACGAGGCTCCGAGCAATATCCCCCTGGGGAAACTCGGTACAACTCGCAACAGTGTCGTTGTCTATGTACGAAATGCTCGTGTTGTGGCTCTCCCTATATCTCTCGACCGCGGCTGAAGACCGCGAATGAAGGCTCCCTTGGGACAGCTTGCTTGCCTTGGCAATACACGCCTGTCTAAGTACAGCGGGCGTGAATGCTGTCTGGGCTCTGTGTAAACGACTGACATGCTCTGCAGAGCGAGCCTCTTTGAATTACGCTTAATTATTCGCCGGAAAAAAATCCGTGTCCTCGACACGCACAGACACGTCCCCAATGATCCGGACAATGTCGTTCTCGGATCGGCGGGGAATAGATTTGACGCTTCCAGAGTTCGAGGTCTCCAGACGTCGGAAGTCCACCAATGCTGTCGCTGAACTGCTCCTCGGTCAGAAAGTCTCAGTCCGCTTCCCGAGAGAGAACGCTTCCTTCCTCCCCTCTATCCGTGCTGTGTTTGTCGGCTATGAATGGACCGTTCGTCGCGAGCGTTATGGCCCACTCCCCAGGCTACATCTGCATATGTAATATGACGCTGGGCTTTCAGGAAAGTCTACGACCGAGTCATTATGGCGATTTCCTTCGTCGTTGCCTCGCATCCCGTAGACGTATCATCTCTCGAGCCGTCACTCTCTCCATCGCGAATTCACACATTCCCCGAGAATCCAGGCGGGAGACTCCGATTGACATCGAGCTCTTGAAATCCACGGCAGATTTTCCGGTATGGATTATCGTTATTCGATCCGCACAGATTCTCCGGAACTCGAGCTCGTCATCGATATCATTTCGATCTGGTAGGGTTCCCTCTGGACCGGAGCCAGGTGATGCGGGAAAGACAATCGCTGGCTATCTCAGACGGGACAAACAATTATTATAAATGACATCTCAGGCGGCACCCATTTATTTAGGTAAGAGAACATGCTCGGTCATTCGGCTCGGAAGAGAGCAGCCCATGAAATCGAATATTCGCCTTGCCCGGGAACATCTGTCTCTGTTCGTCAGTCAGCACCTCCCCGATCGCTCGGTCGGAGAGCTTGAGATAGACACCAGTCCGAGATCGTCCAGTCAGCCCTGAGTATTCTTGTGAGCGTGATTCCCCAGCCGATCCCCATTTTGCCCCGTTCCTCTGTCGCTAGGGATCCCTGGTGACATTCGACATCAATCAGGCTCTTGTTCCACCAGCAAACCAGCAGGCATCCGGGCAGGCAAGCAGGCAGACCCGCCGACCGCCTATTTGGTTGGTTCGTTGGTTGGCGGTCGGCCGTCGTTTGTTCGGACCTAAGGCGACCGATCGAACGAACGAGCCCTGACATCTCAGATTTCCACATGCTTGCCTTAGCCCCCACGGCACATCAATGGTTTCCCAGAATCAGAGTGTTCAGTATCTACTGGTCGCGCCGTTGGGAGTTGAAGGATACCCGGAATCCACCTACACGTCCGAAGAGTACTCTATCAACAACGTGTGAAATAACAGGTGCTGGCATGGGTGTCCTTCGCAGAATCTCTCTCGTTCTATAGTACTATTTTTCTGCAGAAAAATGTCACCTAGACCCCTTTGGGCTCGTGCGCTCTCGACGGCACTTATTTTGGAGACAAATTCCTCGACTCGACAGTCCTGAGCTAGAAAGTGCTCGGTGCAATGCGCTAATCATCGATCCCATGAGAAACACGGATGCTCTCGGACTCTCGGATGATTCCCGCAAGCTCGTTCATGTTTCTATCGATGTGACCGAGATTTTCTCCGAGAAGGGCCTATGAGGGTTTATGGTGAGCGAGCCAGCGCGCGAAGCGAGCGGGGCGCGCCGCTGAGCTAGCGATGCAGATGGTAAACCCACACAAAGCGAGGAGAACCACTTGATGTGTTAATTGAGAAAAAGTTTGAGGGACTATCTCGCTCCACTGAGCAATGGGTCGTCGTCGTCGTCGTCATCTCCGCTACCACCACAGATTCATGAGGACCGGATCAGAGGCTCGACGACGATCCCGAGGAGCTCGCTGGGAGGGTGGCGGGATCAACGAATCGGGGAGTGAGTGAGCGATTGACCGGCTGACTGAGTGACAGCCGAATGACTTTCGCATTCGACAAGCGGAAACGCTTCTAATAGACCTCCGGACTTGCCTAGGATCACTGCTCTCACCTGAATGCTGACTCTCCTCGTCGAATGTGATTCCCTTGTGTGCCGACCCGATCGCCGCCCACGCGGACGCGGGGTTAAAACGTAACTGTAAAGCGGCCACCGCATGGTTCGTCTGTTGGTTGGAGCCGGTGAACTTGCCGGGGTCGAGAATGTCATCCACCGAGAACGACGTTTTCCGCGGGGAGTTCTGCATGCAGTGGTGCAGCTGCTGCTGCAGATGGTTCTGCTGCAGCGCGGCCGCATGCAGCAACTGCAGTTGTTGCAACTGGAGGTGCATCGACGAGAAAGGCAGAGCTGTCGGTTTGATGAGATTCGCATCGTTCGAATCGATTGCCTCCTGGGTGAGGCACGCGGGACTCTGCGACGACTGTTGGTCTGTGTCGGCGGGAGTAGCGAGCCTGGAGCTCACCGTCATCGTGGTGGTTGTCGCGACAGTGCTCGTGGTGGCGTCTTCTTCTTTTTTCACGAGATTGAGAACGGTCGCAGCTTGAGTAGATTCACTCCGCGGTGGAGTCAGTCTGTCCTCCATGGCGACGTGCTCCTCAACTGTCATTTGACCGATGCCTGTCCGGCGCTGAGCCCACGATGAGGAAATTCTCAGAGAGGCGTCGTCGTGATTATCTCCCACCACGGTAGTTTTCGGCGGTCACACTTCAATCAGTCGGAACTTCCGCGCACACTCAGCGTCCGAGCGGAATTTCCGGCGCTCGAGGCGGCGAACAACCAGGTCGACTGATCTATCGACGTACAACGTGTACGTGATTCGGTTCTTCCGCTAGAGGCGCGCCTGAGATTGCCACCGCTGCCGCCAGCCGATGGATGACACGATGCTTCCACTTCAGAACATAACAACCATGTGGTCTCGTCGACGAGCCGGGACCGCGCACTTCTGAAACGAGAAGCCACCTTCGAACGCATGCGCCGCCGGCTCTCGGGCGGAGCCTTGACAATAAGGCGGGCGCTGCTTAATGTTGTGGGTGTTCTCTGCCCGCCGCTGTGGTTGGTGCTTGCCTGCTCTCGAGATCGTTGGGCTGCTTGCCCGTCCGTTCAGATAGCTGGATATCTCTTTGCTTGCTCGCTCGCTCTCAACATGTACGAGTGGTTGCCGGAAAAGCTTAGATGGCTGCTTCGCAGTCTCACTGGTTCGATGGCGGAGCGACCGACCGACCAACCGATCGAGCGAGCGAGCAACGGAACCACAGACGAACAGACAGACTCACGTCCAGCCGGGGATACAACGCTGGGGGACGGGAAGACACTAATTGAGAAGAAGGACTGACAGCAACCGAGAGAGAAAACCGGGGGAAGAAAAAAGAACGTGGAACGAGAGGCAGGCGCTCCAGGAGCGGCGGCAGTTGAAAGGGAGAGAAAAGGACAAGCTTTGCCTTTTGGCTCCGTTAGTTAACTCACAGACGAGCGTTTATCCCGACGGCGCAGCCACGGGATCCGCCGGAGAGACTGTCCGACGTTACTCCGGCGGTCGCTCATTCCGCTAACGTAATTTCCGACGTTCAGGATGAGCTCGCATCGTCTTTCCATTCACACCTGACATCCCCCCCCCCCTCGCCTCACACGGCGTGACAAGATTTTCCGGATACATCATCGAATATGACCCGGGCTCCGCATTATGCGATTGCTCAGGATCGAATTTCACGTCATCAGCACAGCAACAGAGCCGATGCTGTCTGCTAGGCGCTACGCTCCAGTGATTGCCTTCAGCCGATCCCGCACGGCGAATCGCGTCGTCGAGGTGAGAATTCACTTGGCAGCTGGACGTTGATTGTCACACATGGCAAATCGTCTCGCATGAAAACATGATCGCGAGTGCGCGAACGCTCATGCTCATTCATGATTCGGCAGGAGTGTGCACGGCAACACCGTCTCAAAATTATGCGAACAAGCACGCCTCGTGTCATTTTTTCGGGCGCCGGCTCATATCGATATCATTCGAAGCGGACCATGGATTTGTGGGAAGGAACTGTGGGAAAAGCCCCTGCACAACTTTCCAAGGAATGAGAATGTTCCCGCGTCTTGGGATGTCCTGGAAAGAACCCGCCGTATGAGTGTTGTCCAAGGCACCCGGGTCGGTCATCCCGATGCGCAATATTTGCATAAACATGCATTATGAGCGGTTTCCGACTTGAATAGGAAACATGGGGTCACACATTCGCACGGGAGCTCGTCTGAGAAATATTCTCTGTGTTTTCGTACATCGCGAATGGACTCCCGAACCTGCGTCTTTGCCGATTGGAAGATTTCCGAAACAGGTCTCGGAAGCGATGCTCTCGTGAGGCCCATTAGCCACGCGACAGGGCTTCTCGTGGATCTCTTTTTTTTTCGCAGAGCAGCACTTCAAAAAGTAGCTCCGCACGGGGTGAAAAGAAGCAGCGCCTCGGTTCTCCAATCGCAGCTCCCTTGAATTCCATCAGCGCCTGCCTAGACTTAATTTGATCTTGTTGCTCCCCTTGCCGACTCTTTCAATCACTTATTTCTTCCGCTTATCTCTCCCGCTCGTCTGATCCCTGCGACGCTCTCGATTCCCATCGCGGTCCTCTGCAGCTACCCATAGGTTGAGAGTTAAGTAGCAAACAATCACCATTTCATGCCGCTTTGGGCTGATCTCGCGTTGCACCGCGTTGTATTTTTGACAATGATCCTCCCCCTCTCGCTCATTTTCTCCTGCTCATCCGTTGCTCCGCGACCCAGGATCAGCAGAACGGCATCAGTATAGCAATCTTCCGTTATCAATAAAAGCTTGGCTGCCTGGACCGAGCTGATAAACTCGGAAGAAGCCACTGCAGTTGCTAGCGGAGCTCAAAGCCTGGCTCGGCTGATCGCGTCCGACCTGTCGTCCGATTGTCCCCGCTTCGTTCCCGCTGCCGGAGTCTGCCTGCTTCTGGAAAGCTGCCGACTAGTGGAGCGAGCTACCGGCGCGAGATTCAATCAAAGTATCGAACTTGGAAATCATCCATAGAATTACCTTATTTGAAGAATTCTTCCAGATTTTCGCAATCTGCAGGAGCCGGGGACCCAATGTTCGGAGCTGGGCGACCCAAAGTCCCGAAAACCAAAAACCCTCTGACATTTCCCCCACCAACGATAAGCGAACATTGAAGATTCAATGACCGCTTTCTGTTCTTTTCGTTCGATACCGAGGAACTCGCAGTCCCAGGGCATGCTCAAACGTAGACTTTCAGATTTGTTTGTGTGTTTTCGCGAATGAGCTCGGAAGTGTGTTTGTTCATCAGTTGGATGGTTTGCGATGACTAAGCACTTCGCGTCGAGGGAATGTGGCTGCGAAGAATACCATACGAGGTACGATACGGAGCTGGTCAACAGAATGAAGCCAATCAGAATCCTCTAATCTCCTGGCCACTGGGATTCTCGCACTCGCATAGCGCGTGAGCGGTCATCGGACATCCATGCGACGATCTTAAATCTTACATCTGCTCGAGGGATCTCATTTTCTCCTCGCAAAAGGATGTCGCAGATGGCTAAAGCCGCACAGCTGCGGCGGGGTTATTCGAGACTATTGGAGTGGTAAGGTATTAATAGCGGCGAGCGCAGTGGAACCTCTCGTTAATCGACTAATGTGAACGGTAGGACATGCGACGCGACGGATCTTGCCGCTTATCAGGGTGCCCGTCTCCGCGTCTTCGATCCAAATCAAATCGATCTCTATTATACAAATTTATTATTCATGTCTCCGATGCTCCGTCGACGCCGAAGGCATACACATATATATTTATGTACAGCTTTGCTTAAATTATGATTTGAGAGCTCCTCACACGATCTAACATTCCTCCCAGGACGTTGTTGAATCCGCGGAAGTTTCGTCCGAGAATTCCCCCGAATCTCCTGACCCGAATATTCTTCGCTCGCTCAGCGCAGATCCTGCTGCCGGTAGATCGGAGACTTTCGGGATGTCCGAAGAGGCAGGCTTTTCCAAGGCTGTTTTAGCTGGGAGGGCTTCAGCTGAGGCGATTCCAGCAGCAGAAGCGGCTACGGGGGCCGACACAACAACTGGAGCGAGCTCTGAACGCGGCGCTTCGACCGACGCTTCGGCTACGGATGCCGCTGCGGGTGCTGCAATTGAAACGAGCTGAGCTTCGGGCGGAGGTACCGCGACGGGAAGGGCTTCTGGTTGCGGGATCGATGCGGGAACAGGTGCCGGCTCGGTGACTCGATTCGGAATCGGGACCGGACTTGGAAGTGCCACGGGAGCTTCGGCCGGAATGGGTTTACGTGTTGCCGCGCCTCGTTCATCTAGAGCGAACACCGAGAAGGGTGCGTCGGCTGGAGCGCTCGATGCGACGCCGGGCTCGTTGCTCTCGACCGTAGGATGAAATCCCGTCTCGTCGGCATAATACCTGGAATAACGGAAATTTACTCTCTAGCAAGGATCCAACTATCCACCAGGTGGCTGTGGCTCTCTTGCACGGCTTGACTCGTCTTATCGGAGTGATGCTGGAGCCCGACCAGACATGAATACAACATGCTGAAAAAATTATGTCGCGAATGAATCGTTCTCATCACAGCACCCTGCCTGGCGGCACTTTTCTGCCGTAAATGGGTCGCAATGCTTTCGGTGGAGTCTCGTAGTGGTACTTTATCACTTCGTTTAAATCGACCAACCCGAAGAAATCTGTGACAAGTGAAGGGATCCGGCCAAGACTCGTGCCCCATTCTTCGCCACTCATCTCTCCGAATGTCTACGGACCGGAGCCAAATCTCGCAACAATGATGAACCCCACTATGATTTAGGAAGTCGATCTCCAGACGACTGAGCTTCGGTAAGCGAGGGCGCAAGGCAAAGAGGGGCCGAATGTGCTCCCCGAGTATCGAACACCGCTCGGAATCGCCTTCGAATGCCCTCCTGAATCTCGATTTTGGTAATTCTGATTGAAACGAGCGACTGATTCATATGTCGGAGTTGCCTTCTTCAACTGTATCGGGAGCTTCCCGGCACGTCCCCGTCGGATGGCGATTCTCAGCGCCGTACTTCGATTCTCTCATCAATCGTACTCCTAGAAATTCTCCGAGAGCGTTCAAGTAGCTAGCATGGAATATGACCGGTGGGCAAGAGCCGCCTACAGAGGTCGATCTCAGGAGCTGTACATAATTACAGCGCGTTGCTCCGTCCCAGACGCGAACACAGGTAAGCAACGCCTGATCTAATATGGACCCCATTGATTCGCTCTTCAGGGTGCGGCTGCCTCCACATCTGCTTTCGCAGACCTGTTTGCCCGACGGATACTTCGAGTGGTCCGCCCGCGTGCTCGAGCTTTGCCGCTTGGGAGTCACAAACAACGAGCGAAACGATTCTCGAGGGAGATTCCACTGACGGCAACAGCAGTGCCACCAATAGTTGCACATTTGAAGCAACGAAATATCGGCTTTCACCTCATCAAAACAGAACCTCGCGTATGTATGCAGGTCCACCGGAGATTCATCCGAAGTCAGCTCACCGTCAGTTTCCCGATCGTTTTCTGATGATAAGCTCGCGAAACAGGTAGGAACGAGGATACCGCGGCCGAACTTTATGGCGCGCACTCCTTCGAGCGGAACCGGATGTCCAACTCCCGATAGATGGTACGATGTCCGCTGACCTCATGGAGTCCGATTGTCCCGTTATCCATCAAAGTGTCCATTAGACCAGATAGCTGCGCCGGATTCAAAAGCGATACAGGAGGGGAAAAACAATTCTCCAATCCAATACGCTGACACAAGTCGAATGTTGTAGCCATGCTCTTCCGCTAAAGCTCCGATCATGACTTCGAGTTTCTGATACCAATTTTCCTCGCGAGAAACTGTCGACCGAATACTCACTTCACCGTTCTGATCCGTCCGTCGCCTAAGTTAATCACGTAGAATCCTTCGACGCGACCATTCCCATCAGACACTTCGGCATGACCGTGAGATCCCTCTGTCGTATCCACTCGATACGCGAACTGGTACGGTGTCGGAAGACCAAGCTGGAAGTTTTGAATTTGGGTGAAAGTCTGGAATTTTCGCACTCGCCACTCAACTCATGATATCACGCGGGTGTCAGAACCCGTCTCTCTTGCGTCATCGCGTTCGGAAAGATCGGAGGAAAGACACGCAAGATGCTGGAGCTCCGAATCTTGAGACGCGCTTCCTCGGCTCTCATCCAACAAGATAGGACAGGGAGGAGACCCTCCCTTCCAGCCATGCGACGCGATCAGATTCAACATCCAATCGCGAGAGACGGAAACCTCTAGGATGAATTTCCTCACTAACCGTGCGCTCGAGAGAGATGAGCGATAAGCACAGAACACAAACTGCATTGAACTTTATAGGTGAAGACATTTCTGAGAGAGTCCCTTGCGACACTTCAATTCCTATAACTCTTGTCTAAAATATCGATCGGACGTCGCGGAGCACTTATATACGAATCGAGTCAATCGTGCTTTGCACTACCCTTCTTTGGGCGAGAAGGCGAAAACTGTTCTGAAACAGTTGGATGCCCGATGCGGGTCCAGATAACACCGATGCCCCAAATGTATCAATACTTTGGACACAAATTCTCTTTGCTCATCGAACAGCGTGAGTGAACCCAATCAAGCAGAGGAGCCCCGGTCTGGGTAAGGGCGTATGCTACTTCCAAAATTGAGCGGAGCGAAACTCAGCGAGATTTCATTGGAGGCAATCGAGGAATTTGGAGGATTTGGGGCTGAATTCAAATTCTGGGAGCGCGCTCAGAGCATCGCATACAAGAGATGTACCTCTGTTGCCTCCTCACATACGCTACGGTCTGATTTCTGATGTGAGAGACCGTACAACCGGGTTTCCGCATGCAATGGGATCCCGACTCGAGTTCTATGAGCGATTGGATGCTGGAGCCCATTCACAGACGAGCATCGCAAAACGCGCGCATCCCGACTGAAAGTAGTGGAGACAGTGTTCCGGATGATCAGAACTCCTATCGCAGCTTCACATTACCGAATGATACCGAGAAGCAGCGGATTCGTTATTGTAATCCATCAGCCAAACTGCTTGCGTCATCTCATTGACTAACAAGTAAACATTCTCTTTCTTCTACCCGGGTTTACGAAGATGGGTATGTTTTTCGAAAGTCCCAAGCCTAACTGAGAATAGTTTGAAGTATTGGCGTCAGTCAGCTTATGGTTCGCGAAAAATCGAATTTTTTACTTTTCTATGGGGAGGAGTCGTCGAAGTTGGGAGTGTCGTGAGTCCAATTATTATGCTTACTGAGCTTTGATGAGCAGAAACGTCTTTCGAAATCAGAAGAGAAGGGAAGTTTAGCTTTCTCATGGTCCGTATCCTGACCCGATGGAGTTTTATCGGCAGTGCGCAGAGAGGCGGGCTCTCTTATCATGCCGTTCCGGACTCGAGGCCAAACTACGGGAAGGTTTGAAAATTCCCAACTTCGACGATTCCTCCCCATGGAAAAGTTCAAAATTCGATTTTTCGCGGCCCATGAGCTGACTGACGCTAATACTTCACACTATCGTTAGTTGGGCTAGGGACTTTCGAAAAACATACCGATCTTCGTGAACCCGGACTGAAAAAAAGAATGTTTACTTGTAAGTAAAAGAGTCTCGCCCTACAAACGATGACATAGAGAGATAAGTCCGTGTGTCATCCAGGACTTCACCGACAAGAGCCCTGCCCGAATTAAAAGAGGATTCGGTGGAGAGGATGCAAGTTATTTTCACCGTAACATCGGACCACCAATGACTTCGATCCCGACTATTTCAGACAACGGGTGTCAAGGTCACTCACTACAAGACGACGATACGTCGAGCCAGCTTTGTCATTCAATGAGCGTCAGGAGTGCATACATGTGAAGTCGGCCACACTGACGTAAGCCCAAACAGTATTATCTTCCTGTACGACAGAACGCTTATCGGTACGGCCCGGAGAAGTTCGATGACGACGTGAGTTTCACTCACCTCTTCCGATCGGATGAATTTCGATTAGTGGATGCCGCGCCGCCGATAGGAAGAATACAATTTCTTATAGGTCAGCGATCTCGCGCTCTTTCAAGCGACAGCTTCATCAGCACAATTCGGTCTCCCGAATATCGATTCGATCGATAGCTTGGTTTTATGCATATGTTCACGCAGAAGTATAGTGATGGTGAAAGTCCAATCGTGAATTTTGACCGTGAGTTCAGGTGGAGATCTGGAAGTCGAGTTTCGAGAATGGTCTCTCCGCAGATATTCTCCTTACTTGAATCTATCGGCGTCGAACACCGTACACGGGAGGAAATCCCACCGAAAAAAAACCGTGGTTCTGCGAGTTGTTCCCCGAACCAGGCTGAAGCCGACCGAGCCGCTCTCGCTCAAGCTTTATTCCACCCTGCGAAGAGCAAATTACTCGAGATTGGATCGAATCATTTAAGTGGTTTTGGGAGCGCATTCGATTCAATCCGAAATCGTTCCAGTCACGATAAAGACAAGCCGACTGCGGAGAAAACGGCTAAGCCCTTCTCAAAAGGCTATAAGCGAGCTGCTGGATTTGCTCCGATCGGAGCACAAGGGGAACGAACTTTTCTAACGCTTTGAGACTATGCATTAAATTCCGCGAGTGATCCGCAGCCATGCGATTAGCATCGACGTCCCCGAGAAACTCGAGTTGAACGGTCAACTCTCACTCGAGTGATGATGTTCCAGGCTCGATTTTTTCCCTCGTTGAGGGATGTACTCTTCCAGTAGAGACGCCAGCGACTGCAATGTTCCAGTCAGAGCTGGAACGCCTCTCATAACAGCGTTGCCTGAACGGTCGACACCTTCGTAGGAGCTTTCGCGAACCTCAGTGACCGTCATACCCTTGTATCACCATAGTCGTGATCAGCAAGGACTACATAATATACAACGGCCTCGACCGACAGGACACTGAATTGAGTATCTACAGAAACTGAGATCGGATGCTGCTTCTCTACTTTGGAATCTCGGCAATGCGAAATTCGGATCATCCCCTTGCTACGAGCGACCACACGCCGTGACTTACACGTATATGGGCATAAAATTCAGAATCTTGTTATTCCTTTGATGCCATGCCTGCGCTCCACTTTCCCTTCAACAAGTTCTTTGCTCGGACCTGTAGGCGGCGCCCGAGCCCTCGATAATTTGGGGATTTCTTCAGAGAAATGATGCGCGAAGGATTAGTCGCAAGCGATTCCCTCTCCTCAGGGCGAATTTCCGCCGAGGCGCAATCATCAGTGATGGCACGAACGTGGACAGAACGCTCTGAGTGAAACTCAGGTTGGATGACTTGAAGTCTTTGCGGAGCTTGGCCTTAGTGGCGGCTTAAAAAGTTGGAGATTTTCTCTGTCAGCGAAAGAAACGGGACTAACTTCGAGGCGTGACTATACACAGGCGAAGTATTTCATTCAGAGAGCCAACGTTTTGCTCGGTCATAAGTTTGCTCTCGGTCTCACAAAGATTCAACTCTCGGCTACATGCGTCGGATCCATCTGGCGAGCACAGTCAACCCTTGGATTAGGGACGCTCCGGAAGAGAAAAACTTGGGCTACTCGTGTTGCTTCAAAGCCACGCTTTATCTCGAGGAGACAGCGAAACAGCAATTCAAGAGCTGAGCAGCTCAACGTCCTATTTTCTCGGGAGTGGTTCATGTCAAACTTGCGTTTTGCCGCCTACGACCGACGCCGACTTTCTTGGTCATACCTACTTCAAAATTCACCTTAGGATTCGGGGAGCTCCAAGCTCGAGGCTCCCTCTCCGGAATCGATCCCGTCAACATTCTCGAGCGCTCGACCGAGCTCCTCGTATTTACGCAACGATTGAGATTGAATTCCGCGTTGATCGCATCAGTAGTTTGACAATGGACCCATCTCTTTCTGTCTTGGGGGACGAAGCGGGGCTGGGAGACATATTTATGAACTTGATTTCCATGGAAATCACGACAAAGAAGTCAGCGAGCAGCGAGATGTGAGAACGCGAAAACGAGATCTCGCTTTTGGAGGTCACTCAGGGATGAAATTTGACTGAAGCCGCAGCGCGAAAGGGCGTGGACGGAAGCACCGCAAGGATAGAAGAATACGAGCCCCTCGGAGCCATCTCCCCCCCCCCCCCCCGCCGACTATGCGGTGATCCGCTTGGGAATATTCTCCGTACGGGCAGGACCGAGCCGGCAAGCTTCCCTGGAAGTTCCCCTTCGTTCTTCTATCGGAGCATTGATTTTCTCGATCATTCACGTGAAAGTCGCTGGATCCTCAGGAAGACTCTAGCTCCGAAAGACTCCGAAGAGTCTATGCCATGAGAGGAGCAGGAAATGTCTACCGTTCGGTTCGGGATGAATCTTATCTGAGAGCCACGAGGCAAAAACTCGATAGGAATTTAATGTCTGGCTTTGGACTCGGGCCGAGTCCACGGTCGTCCTACGGACCGCTCGGCTGCCAAGCATGAACCCCGCTGGCCATTGGAGGCTATCCATGTATGAAATTGCTGCTAAACCTCGTGGTCCCCGAGTGGAGGAAAGCAGAGTGGAATTCATTCCGAAGCAAGGGAAAGATGAAGGTGAGGGACCCCCGTTGCCCTTGCCGGCGAGCGGACATGGAGCTGATCAGCATGGTTCACTCCCAGTAAAATTCTCGAGCAGACGTCATTTGTACTTCGCCAGACGCAAACTCGAGGGGGGCTTGAGAGCCGGCGTACAGGACGGAAGTCGTATAAATCTAGATGAGTCGGTATCACATCACTTGCCCATCAGAGAAAATACGAGAAACAGGAATATCCAGGCATGCTGGAGAACACGGAGAGGAGTAATGCGGGAGAATTGCGATTCCGATGTTTGTAGTTTCGCTTGAGAAAATTAGAGAGGCTGCTAACTCCGTGGTGCGATCCCATATCGAGGCGAGACGGGGCTCTCCCTTGAGTTCACTTCACTGATGGGATTAAAAGTCGAGCTGCAAACTTGAGCGCTGATCCATGGCTTCATTCCTTGCTGCCTTGCGTGCTTACTAACTCGGACGATCGGCCGCCCGCCCGTCCGTCCACCCCTGGCTCCGTGAGGGGAGCGCGAGTATCGCCGAGATTCGATCGGAGCAACAGTGCATTAACACTCGAAAAGATTAATGACGCTGTGCGGTTAATCTTGTCACGCTGACAACAAGATGCCGCCAGCGGAAGAGAGAGGAAACATCGCGTACAGAATATGAACAAGATCAACAAATTAGGAAAGTTTCATTGGATACGAGGAACTTGCATCATGACGCAAACGTGCGCAGACGTGGTCCGCCGTCTGTGGAGCAAGATTCGTCATGAAAAATTCGCGTCTACCTTTGCTTCATGACTGAGGCATATAGAGATCCTCGATTTGGATGCCGCGGCGGGGAAAAAGATCTCCGGACAAGGTTATGAGTGGGTTGAGGTGAAATATCTGCTTTTCTCGATCGGGAAGTGCACTGTGGGGTTGCAACGAAGTCTAGGGTAGCACCTTCTAAGCCATGGATATCACGCTCGGTTGGCTCTATTGTCGTCTTCATCTGGGTGCTGCCAGTGTGCGAGTGTGTGCGTTAGCGAGCGAACGAACGAATGAGCCTCTTCCTGAGGAGATTTATCGCCTATTTCTCGCTATTTAGCGGCGGCGCAAAGGAGATCATTCCGCCCCAGGAGATGCAAGGAGAACTAGATATCGGTGTGGTGTTAATTCGCCCGGCTAGCGCTCTCGCCAGGAACCGACACGAAGTGACTCCTCACCACCGTCGAGTGCTAGTTTCCTCTCAAATGGGTCGCATGAAAACTGTGGTGTCCATATGACTCAACCGTCATCAGTCGAAACAGCGACAGTTTTCGACGGAAGTCTTCCCGGGAGGCGACTGGCCGCGCCGTCGCCGCGTAGAACTGTGTCTTTGACTCCGGGACGGAGTCAGTCGACGACTCAACCTGTAGCAGAGCGTGGCCACGAACCTTATTGACTGTCCCTCCACGAGAGAAGAAACGAATTTCGATTCGAGTTTTCACTCTGGGAAATCAACTGTGAGGGAATAATGAAAAGAGTAGAACACGAAAGAATTGCCTCGACTCCTAGCTTTTCTCCTCCTGCAGCGGTTGATTCGGACCGCGGGATGTTCGATGGCGTGCTCGATCACGGAGACTCACTCTGTTTGTCTTGCAGGTCCCCGAGGTTAGTCTATTTTTCCACTAGGAGTTTTCTGATCAGCAAACAAATCCGTGAAACCTCGGCTTCGGACGAAAAATGAGATCTCCGGTGCGCTTCAATCTCAACGTCAAACAAACAACCGCTTAGAAGTCGATGAGTCAACGCTGGATTTTTTTATGACTGATAGAATCGCATCAGCGTCCTCGAATCACTGCTTGGAATCGCTGCTCGAACCGTGCTTAAGCTTGTTGCTGCCGCCGAATCGAATGATCATGATGGGAGCTCCTCACTCCTCTGAATGATATGCCTCATTTGACGGTCCGCGTTCCCGGCCGGAAGCCTGAGCGCTCGCGTTCGGAAGGCGTTTTCAAGTAACCTTTGTCGTGGGCGGCCAACTATGGAATTTTTCAAGCGGCTTTCTAGCCACCATCTGCTTCCCGCAAGACGCTCACGGTAGAATCATTCTAAGCCTCCGGGGAAGAAATAGAAAGAGAACAGGGAAGCGATGAATAAAACAGGGATCTTCTTTCAATCATCCGTCACGAGTCATTTCATGGAGTTCCATTCAGAAAATTAAGGCAGTTTAGTATCGAAATCTGTAGGAAGCCGATACGAATGCTTAGGGATCGGACTTTCGACGCACCCGACTTCATTTTTTGGTTCCCAGGCCATTTCAAAAAACGGGTTGATGGCTTCACTGCGTTTCCGAATTTCTGTTACGTCCCTACGCTTCGCTCTCACGGTGATTTCACTTTGCTTGGGCGTTTGTGAATTCGCTTTCGCTTCCCTTCAATGTTAAGGAGACGCTGAGGCGACCCACCTGCGAGCGAGGGCCTACGTGTGTCCCTATTTGCTCCCATGACCCCAAAGATTTCTGAAGTTCCAATCAAGAATCTACATCCAGAAGAGACATCGGTGAAAATCAGTTTCTCCACTCGTGGGCGCAAGACGTCAGATGCGCGGTCTGAGGACGCGCGTCTCGCGGCGAGACTCTCGCACCAGAAACGACATTTAGTTTCTTCCATCGCCGTTCGACGCATTGATGTCTCTCGATTGCGGAGAGCCCCGTGTGCTCGCTCAGGAGGAAATGTCAGCGCACTGAATCGTAAATACCAAGTAGAAAGAATCCATCTTTCACTTGACCCGAAAACTTTGAGCATCATGCGATGGAACGTCCAAGCGGTCCATACCATTCCTATGGACATTTCGATTCATGGAATCTTAGAAGCGCCCGCTAAGGTGCCACCGCGATCAATTGAATCATTGTTACGTAAGCGATTCTAAAATGAATTCTTCCCCTGCGAAGCCGACGTCTTCTCGCTCGGGTGCCCTGCTGAAGGCGCGAAGGTTCCATGTGGATAAACATCTCGTCTCCACCTTGTAATCGCTCTTATCCTGGACTAATTACTCGGATCCGTATTCTCCGCCGGAGGGAGAATATTTCCAGCTTCGATACGGCGCGAAGCTCTCCGTACGATGACGTAATATCCCACAATACCCCGACCTCATCGAAAATTTGGGCCCTGTCGAATGAAATAAGTCTACATAAATCCATGGGGATTCTTCCTCGTATCTCCGGAGAGAGTTCCAAGGCTTCTTGACTTGTGAATCCCTCAGCAATGATCCGGATCTCACTGTATGACAACATTTCAGAATGTTGTGCTCTTGTCGTTGGGCCCGACTGAAAACGAAATATTCAGCGCACGAACGGGCAAGGAAGATATGTTCGCTGGTTCGCTCCATGACGACGGGAGTTTTCGTTGAGCCTCCCTCGGCGAATCTTATCCTCCGAGCAATGATTATTCTGGCAGGTCTCTGTGTGAAAACACCGCGGCTCCCGGTTCTTCCCCATTCTTCTCTCGTACGATTGTGACACCGACCGTTGGCTCGTTACAAGCACGAGCTCAGATGGTCCCTATTTGAACAATATCAAGCTGGCTACGGATTGAGGAAGAACGGCCCGACCATCTTGGACATAATCTGCCCTCATCATCGGAGCCTTTCACAAGTACCTGCTGCGCTCCCTCTTCATTCGAGGAAACTCACTCGGGCCCTGAGGGGCCTGGAATCTCACTCGGAAGTGATGAGTCGATCGTTTATCGATGTTGCAATTTCAGAGCTCTCAAAAATGTCAGTGTTATGAGTGGACCGAGCGATTCGTGTATGGAGCTCTCAGATACGCGAAGCATGAAGTTCGATCACATGCGGACGACTCACGCCGACAGCCCGTCGCTGTACAAGTGACTTTGTCCGAAGCGCTCCGTCGGCCTTGCTTCGGCGGCTTGAGAAATATTTGACAGCTTGATTGTGAGCGAAGAACAAAAAATGTAGACTGGGCCCACTTTTCGTTCACGGTGGTCAGAATTCGGGCGATTGCCAAGTCTAGCGGCTCAAGAACTTAGCCGATCTATTTAAAGGTTAGTCAAATTCGACCGCGGCAACACTATGAGCTTGCGCATCGAAATCGGGCATTGCGCGGAAGAAGCTCAATGGATGTTTTCGTGTTTGCATGTAGTCCGAATGTCGCGTGAATTCCCAATTTCATGCGCCGACTGACTGAAGTCGTTCTGCTTGTAACATTTCCAAACGTCATCCGGGTGGACGTCACCTCTTCGCTCGGCAAGAGCGCCGACAATGCCAAGATACATGTGTCTGCATTTGACTCTCGTGGAATGTAGGCGGGAAATGAGCTCCGGTTTCAGTCGTGAGCTGCGTCTCGGAGGGAGTCGTTCTCTGGTGATTAAGTCAAAGAAGAGAAATCTATGCTCGTCCTGAAATACAGCGTCCTCGGTCAGAATAAATCCATTCACTGACGAAGCTCGAGGTCTTATTCGTGTTTTTTTCCATTGTGAGAGGATTCTTTGCATTGAATGTGGGGCATGTGCGAATCGTCTAGGGAGTCCGTCTCTCCCGAAGGCGGTGATTCATTGCGGCTCCCACTAGCATCATTATCCACATATCGGTGGTGGTCGATAACCAAGGCTGCCGCACGGATTACAGTCCATCTTCCGATTTCCCTCACGGAAAGAGCTTGTTATGGATTGAAACGGACCTTCTGATGACCCCGACTCCTTTACTCATCCGGAAGGGTCAGGTCTACAAGACCCGCTCGATGGAGACCGACAAGCAGAAAATAGATCGACAAGCAGCAATTTTTACCAACGGGCATCAGATGGAGACTGGGAAGTCTTCCCATTTCCTCTCTTGCTGGCGACTGTCCCCCGACCATACACGTGGCTCAATCTTTTGGGATTTGATGAGTTTCAGGACAGCAAGCGCTCTGACCGACCCACGAAAATGGAACATTAAAAGAGACAAGCCGCTGGAAGACACGGAGATCACTGGGTTTGACCCTTCAAGTTCAATCGCATCGTTTGTGTCGAACAGGCGAAAGGTGAATGTGGAATGAGGGAACTGGTGAATAAGAAAGACGTTCGACATCTAACAAAGCACGACAGTTCCTTCAATCGCTGTCGGCCATGTCAGGTAACCAAACTTCAGCCATCTAACCATTATCTCTGTTTTCGGTATCGTTTCTTGACGCTCTATTTGTTTTATACTATTTATATTTATTTTATCTTCATCGATGATACGGGACACCTACTATGCGAACGCGCTGGCTCGTGTTACCGGGCACTTCAACAACTAATCGACGTGATCAGGGAGCTCGATTTCGCGCCAAGGTTCCAGGCGCCCTTGAGAATCCCAGTCGTGATCGATACCGATTATGGTGGATTTTTTCAGCTACAGAGGAGGGGACTCTCCATAGGGATCGATCAAACACATTAACTTTCTGTTTTTCACTCTTGGCTTTTATTCATATGGCTTTTCGGAACATCGTCGAGCTCAGTGTGGTGGCCCAAGCGATGCTCGACCGTAGCTGTTTGTCGTCGGTTGGAATTTCCCACAGAGGGGGGAGGACTTCAATTCTGAGGAAAAAGCGCCAGAAAGGTTCCGAAAGAAAATAAGATCGGCGTCCGGATCGGACTGGAACGACTTTTCCAACTTGCAGGCTGCCGCATTCTCATTTGGAGAAACAAACTTCCGCAAGTTCTCACATGTAAACGATCCACAAAAAGCTCTGACTCCATTAAATAGTAAACACACTAGCAGGGAAAGAGTAGAACAGAGAAATATTAAGGTTTTTGACGCGCGTTTTTTGCGTCTCGGTTGCCTCGATCCGACATTGTCGGCTGATCACAACCAGGCCTTGGCCGACAGGGACTGCGGCAGCCTCAGTGATTATCTGTCTGTGTTGGCCCGTATGGATTCCATCCACTTGAATTTTGATAACCTTCAAGAAAGTTTTTGCTCCGACTGCGCGTTCCGGACTGCTTGAGAGTTCGTCCGAAATTCGCTCAGCACGATCAGGCGGAACCAGCGCCCCCAGACAGAAGGGGACGATTTCTCTAGCCACCCGATATCCGGGGGTTAGATTCCAGTGATAGCGCAGCACGGAGTCGAGATGTATCCAAGTGATGAGGCGACATCCACGATCTTCCTTCGGAGTTTCCGAATTCGACGATCACGTTTCATACCTTTCTCACGTTGACTTTGACGCTTTTCACGATGAGCATTTCGTCGTCGCCGCCCCCGTCCCTCTGAAGGCTTCCTTTCACCGGTCTGTCACTCTCCTGCAAAGGCTGCTCCACGAGGATTTCGTCCAAGCCCAGGAACTCCAAAATTTTCCGAAGTGCCGAAGCATCGGGAACTTCCAGAACCGGTAGAGGCACTCGAGGTGCTGCTTGATCCACACGCTCGGATTTCGAATTGTCCTCAGGAGCACCGAACAATGATGGAACGATGTAATGCTCGAAATCGAATTGAGCCTCACCGATAACTTTCTCGACGTTCTCTCGGTGCTGTTGCTGTACAACCTTCCTGTGATTCGGTTTCAAACGGTTAGCCTCCTGGTCACTCATTACCATGTTCTCCTCGACATTGACTTCGGAGAACTTTTGTTCGGGCATGGAAGTCGCCCCGAGCTCTTCGCGAGCCTTTTCCGCCGAGTGCCCGATTTCTAGCCGCGGCTCCAAGGGGGAGACGCTGCTCTTCACGGAAGATTGACTTGACGTGACGGACTTCCCGGGGTTAGCCGTTGTCGCCGGCAAAGTTGAAGGAGCATCGGCCCGCGCTGCCTGGCCGGCGATGATCGTTGTTCCATTAAGCGCTCTTTCAGCGGCCACCGAGGGGGCTGCGTTAGTGACCGCCGCTGGAAGTAAGACACCGAGCACGACAGTGGCGCTGAACGCCCACGTTGTTGGTCTCATGACGCCAGCGGCAACTGAAGTTGGAATTGTCGGTGCAGTTCGGTTGCGAGGCGCGGGAAAGGATTCCGCACCCCCTTCTCCTTCGACGTCGATGACGATTCAGACGGACAGGCAGTCGCGGACTTAAGCACAAAGCCAAACACAAACTTATGGATGGATAACGAACGAGTTGGCGAACTGTTGTTGCATCCACGGACGGACCGACTGGCATTGAAGCGAATCCTCAGTTGAGTCAACCACCCATCCAGCTGGCTAAGGTATCCAAAAGTCAACCGGCCGATGATTCGCTGGCTGGGTCCCCTACATCCCTTGTTGAATGGATGGATGACTGACGCCGATTCGAACTTCCGTCTGAACTTTGCAGATAATGGCTCGATTGAATATAATGTCTGCTTATGGAGAATCGACAAATATCCGTTGTTCGGTCCGACAGTTCAATTGTGTTCGATATCACGCTGGTCCGACCAGAGTCGAGAGAGAAAATGGTTGAGAATTAACGTCAGACGGCTTTTTCTGGACAAGTCGCTTGATTTTCGGCCTCCCCCGTCGGACCTCCGGAAGGGAAGACCTTGATGCTTCTGATTGCGCTCTGCTCGCATATTTCACGTTCTGCAGACAAGTGGGTCTGCGCCTTTGTTCGGTTTGGCGATGCTTCTTGTACGCTTGTCGAAGCGTAATCGCGTGTCTGTGAGCGCGAGCGCTGCCAGACTTGCATCCAGACTAGGTAGGAACAGTACGGGCCCCGATGTTCATTGCCTTGTTATCGTAATCTCCTCGTCACCGGCCTGTATCTCAGACTCGGGACATGCGAAACAGAAGTAGGAACCTACTCATCAAATCTTGCTCTTCGGACGACATTCCCAGGTCAGATCCGACCAAGAAGAAGAACAATCCGAATGTTCGAGCTGCGCTCGATATTCCCGCTGCGTGGTCCCAAAGTCTCAATTATATTTTCATTGCCTCGAACGAAATCCTGACCGCCGAACGACTATTCACCTCAAGCAGAACCGTTCTAAATGCATCGAATCGGGAAAGCTGCGGGATACGTTAGTGGAAAAAGGGAGTCGCAATCGCAGCATTTTTTCCTTCTCTTCCCCTTCCCTGAGCATCGTTTCCTAGTGCTGTGTCATAACCGTTCAGCTTATGATAGTCATTCCGAAAACTACGAAGATTGGTCATTCTATCTGAAGCGTAGAATCAGATGATCCTCCCGATCCGAAGTTTTCTACATGCAAAAACTTCTGATTCGGTTTCGAGAAGGCACTCGGAAGATGCGATGTTATTCTAATTTCAGCTCATGTTGACGCAACGATGGGCTCATGACGAAAGCGGATTTTCGCTGGCTCGGACTCCGTCCGTGGGAATGATCCTCTGAGGTAGGTATTCGTTAAAAATCTCGGCAAGGAAACGAAGCCGCAACGGTCGGATCTTCAAAATCGATAATCGCGGTCAGATACCAGCTGAGTTGGATGCATCGAAAAGTGAGATATTATCGAACTATCTAGGGTAGAGTAGGGCCCTCGTTCCATCATGAGTTCAAGAAAGGACGACACCGACCAAGAGCTGAGAACTTGAAGAGTCCCGAAGAGAGGCTATGCAAACGCATTCGACGGTCGTGAGTGACGGGTAAGGGGAGGACAGCCGCGGCAGCCGCTAGCTGAGAGAGGAAAACCTAATACACCCTCACCAGCGCCCCCCATATGGACAGTGAGAATTTTCAAGTATCTATCACTACATTCCTCCGGATCTTTCATACGCATATATGATTGATGTCATCTTAGTTATAACAAGCGCGACGGAGAGTAAATAAGATCGAGGTGTTCCGGGACTTCGGTCTCGATAAGGCACGTCTTGGATTGATCTCAACTATCCTCGATTCCCTTCCCGTGAGCTCCGACGCGGAAATCCACGCCTATAGAGGGATACGAAGACGAGTGCCCTCTCCGGGACGACCCGTAAGAATCTCGTATCGAGAATATCTCTCATATTCAGCAATTCTCGTCTGAGGGGACATCTGGACCTTTGGTTGAAGCGACGCGAATCTCCGGAACTTCCGCGATCCGACCTTCAGAATGATGTGCACCTAATCGTGGGATCCAATCCGAAGGAAGCTCCGCGGAGGTCCGCCTCGGGAATGACCGTCCCCTTCCCGCTATGCTATAATTGCGTCCCGAGGGGAAGAAAAATGCCGAACTCAGATGGGGGAAACTCGCTACGAGCATTGGAGATAATTTTCAACGGGATAAGTTGCGGACTCTCATGGATTGCTGCATGAGAAGGCTCGACCACACTGGTACCCCGGGGAATCAAGAGGCGGATGAAGGTTCTGGATGGGCGAACTGATAATTGTGGGCTATGAATATAGGACTTTCGTCTAGGCGGGTGGACTTGATGAGATGTCAATAAACTTCTTCTCTGGCTTCTGAGAAAAGCTTCATATCGCAGAGGCGACAGGTCAGGGAATTTCGCGTTCTGTGGAAGCTCCGGCAAAGACTCATTGAAACACCCATGTACTGTTCCATTGCCTGCACTTAGGAACGGATGTCGGTATGGGAATGGAAGAAGTACCATGCTAAGAAATTCCGTGACGAATTATGAAGAGCAGCATGCTTGCATGGCAGACCTTGCTCGGGACCGCTCCACCTATCTCACCCGCCTTGCTATGTACATATTTCACTGATAAGTAGTTACAGAACGAGCGGGGCGATTCTCGGGACCGAGGACGATTCCGCCCATCACAGAATTTTCCCGCCCGTGGGATTCCCGTACAACATTCCATTGGGGTATACGCTTCTCTGCTCTCCCGTTTCATTCCATCGATTCGATGCTTTTGAAAAAGGGCATCGGGGCTAGGAAATGGAGCATGAGAAGAGATGCGCCTGACTCGACAGCAGGCTGAAACATGATTACGTCCAGCGGCTCATCGTCCAGGCAGAAATGACATTCCGAAAAGGCAGATTCGGCATTGGAAGAGACGTGAAATCGGCTGTGAATATAGGCAAGATGTGCACTCGAATTACCTAACCGTATGTGGCATTTGGAGTGGACGGAAGAGGTACACAAAATGAGCGAAAACGGCGGAGTGGGCTTCCCGATTGCTCGACTGGATCTGGGGAATGAGCAGTATCGGCCCAACTAATTGACAGAAACGGCACATGATGCAGATTGGATGAGCGGAACCAGTCGGATGAATCCGTGACCTTTGACCGAAATACTCCAATATACTCAAATACAGCTTTCTTCAGGAGGGATAATTGTACTTTGGCGTCAAACGGCATTTCACATTTTCTCGTGTCGGAGAATGTCTTCAGCCCGGAAGGAGTCCTTCGCAAAGGGAAAACGTCATTCCGACGTCAACGCTGACGAGGGGAGCCCGCGTGAACGAAGGGATATCTCCGATGCTTGGATGAGTTTTTTTTCCGCTGATGTCCCGACGTTGTACAACTTTCTCCAGGCCGATCGTTTTGCCGAGACGCGGCTTATCAATGGATACCCTCTACAACCTACTCGCACCGGATTATCAGATCGGCTCCCGGGGCCGCCGCGATTTCTAGTCGTCTCTCAGGGTCCGTCACGTACTCCAGGCTCTAGCTCAAGGGGAGAGTGATACATTCTAGCTTGTTCATCCGGAAGGGAAATTACGCGAGGCTGCCCCGGATGAAAACAAGATACGGCATCAGATCGGCGACGCCAAGGGGCTCCTCGAGCTCCCTGATGCAAGCTGTCCCCAGGCTGTCGAGCCCATCGAATACAGCCCTGCACGAGGATTCCTAGCTTAGCTTCCAGACGTTCTTACCGCGACCGAATCTCATATTGTACGCAGCTCCCGTTACAGATTGCGAAATGATTTGGAGACGTCTGAATTTCGTAACCTGCGTCATCACATCGTATTCCATGAACTGAGCGATCCAGTCCGAAGCGGCCTGCCAATCAAAATCCACTGAGGATCAAGTCCATGGCCACACACGATGGTCGATGGTCGGCGGTTGACTCTGGGTGTAAATATTCGGTACGTCTTTTGGGCACCCTAATCAAATCTAATCTATGAATTTGCGGGCTGTGCGGTTCGAATCGATTTGTCCCCATTTCCGGAGATGTAAAACATGACCAAAACGGAAAAAGCCTCCAAGTCTTGTAACCACGGTCGTGATATTACGCCACAGACGCGCGATGACCAAGTGAGCAGAAAACCTTGATGTTCGACCCTCAAGAGCGCTCTCAAAGTCTCGCTTTCGATGTTTACTGAAAAGATTGGATCTATGGTATTCATTCCACAGGAGGAACGAAGCTAGGATAGGCTTCATAATTGATCTTCAATACAAAAGCGATCAGTCCTCCGGCACGCTCTGTTAAACTTAACGTGGGATCGTTCGACGAGACGTTCGCTGTCCTTCCATTTGGGGGAATCTCTCTCCGTCAGGCGCTTACTTCCCTCTTCCCCGAGGTCTCTCCACAGCGAGCGGGTGAAGGATCGAGTGAGCGAGCGCGCACTTCTCTCTCCGGGGAAGCTGCCTTATTTCGAAACCTAGCCTGAAAGGTTGGCCCCTCTTTCGAAATTGCTTGTTCTCCTCTCAGAGCGGCGACGGCTCCGCTCTTGGCTAAATAAACTTCTCAGCACTGCCCACACTGCAGAGAACCAGAGAGACAGTCCAAGGAACGGGAACCGAAAGCGTAGCTTTCTCGATTGGAGCGTTCTGAGAGCAACCTCTGGAGGCTTCTTGTAAAAATGTCAAACGGTACGGAGGGAGTGAGAAAACCGGTGAAAGTGTGGTGTGATGGATGGTGAGTTCGGAATCGCTAATCGCTGAAGCTGCTTTGACGAAACTTATAAAGCGCTACCCGGAGCGCTCATTGACAGTCGAGAAGTGTATGATGCTACCCTTGATGGCGATGTGGGGTGTCTTTGACTTGTCTCTGGATCCGGTCGGGGAATACTCTTCCACACCGGAGGTAGACGTATTAGCTGAGTCCACTGACGAGCTTGATCCTTTGAATCGATAGAGCTGCGGGAGATACACGAAAAAACTCAGCGGTCTTTTTCTTGGATAGATCCGGGAAATCACCGTAATTCGAACGTAGGCAACGCTTTCCCCCTCTCTGATAATCGGCAGGAACGTCACACAGGCAGACGCTACAGTCTATCCACAAAGTTTAAAGGGCATGACGCCTCTCGGTGTTGGCCATAGTCCCAGCACTGAATATGGGAATCACGAGATAAGCATTCAACAATAGAGAATGTTAGGGAAACAACGCAGTCACGTTCGTTGTTTTCCGACGTTTTCTTCGACGTAGGTGTAGAGTGTCACAGAGGAGTGACCACGAAAATTGCCTCGCGAAACTCAATCTGAGATACTCGCCTCCTTCCGCTGGGCATCGCCGCCGAATTCGTGATAGCTCGCATAAAGTGCTGAACTAGCTCTGGAAGATCTGATCAATCGATCCTCATTGAGATGGGATTTGTCGATGGTCTTCGATAAAAGAGGGGAAACACCACACCAGCGCGCATCATTTCGGACGGAAACACGTCGGAGTAGCGGTCGCTCCGTCTGAAGGCCTCGAAATTCCGGACCGGAAGAGGAAATTCCTTCCCACGGAGTCGTTTGGGGTCCTAGCACGATGAGTCGTAGGAGACTTTGCATCTCTCGCGAAATGCAATGGCCTGTCCTGTGGAAATCAAGGGTATCTCCCTACCGGAATATTTCCTCCCGATGATTTGAGATCTAAGAGGAGAAGTCGATTGACGCCTCTTTCGTTATTTCAGTTACGACATGGTTCACTTCGGGCACGCCAATCAGCTGCGGCAAGCCAAAGCAATGGGAGATTATCTCATCGTGGGAGTACACACCGATGGTAAGCATACGTCCCATAAATGAGTGATAAATTAGGGGGACCACAGGGCCGTGCCGGATGTGTCTTCCGGTGGACGGCTCTCGAAACCTAAAGAGCTGTGTTCAGTCTAAAAGCGAGCCTATAGGCGTTTCTACCTGTCTCTTTCTGTCTCTAATCTCGACTGGAGAGCTTCTCAAGGATACTTTAATCGCCTTATCCATCCGGTAGTCGGTACTAGTAGTGACAGTGTCAACGACGCAACGCTATCTCTTGCGAGAGTCCAAGAATCCAACCTGTCGGTCCATCGGATAATGCGTCCGACTCCAGAACGGCACGGACTCCCGAAGATGACTCGAATGAGAGTTCAGGACCGATTCAACATTGCTCCAAACAACCCCTATATCAAAGCGATTCATTTTTTAATTCACCTCCGGCGTTCTTAGATTTCGCGGTCGCCTGAGCGAACCTCGGATGCTTGATGAGATTCTCCCTCATTCGTTTGGCAGTTATAGAGTTCGGCCGCGGGAGGGCAGGGGGATCTAGCATTCTAGTCGCTCAAGCAAACTTCCCCGATAGGAAGACGACAGCGTCATCCACGAGTGTGTGAGAGAGATGCTCGGCATTCACTCCGTGAGAACGACTGATTGTCCCCAGCCGCAACAGAGCGGATTCCGGATGAGAAGGAATTCAGTGTTGCCTGGGTTACTGCCAGCCCTTCGGAGACCGCTAGGGCAACATTGGTCGATCATCCATATATCGTTTTGCTATGCTTAAATAACGAATTCTTCCCACAGAGGAAATCATTGCCCACAAAGGTCCACCGGTTTTTAACCAAGAAGAACGCTACAAAATGGTACGCGCCATCAAATGGGTTGACGAAGTCGTAGAAGGCGCCCCTTATATAACAAGCGTAGAGACACTCGACAAGTATGACTGCCAATTCTGCGTTCACGGAGGTGAGGGTCGCCACATGTCGACCGGCGAGCTCTCTTTCAGCTCGCAGGCCTAACTGTGAGCTGTAACGGGACGTTACATATGTACGAACGGTTCCCTGTCTGATTGAGACAGGGGTAAACTCTGTGTTCCATCATTGCTACTCGCTGCGCAGCCGATAACATGGTTCTATTGTTCCTTCAAGATGACTTGACGATGGACTCCACCGGTCAGGATACTTATCGATACGTGAAGCAGGGTGGACGGTATCGAGAGTGTAAACGCACGGCCGGCGTTTCGACAACTGATCTTGTCGGTCGAATGCTCCTTATGACGAAACAACACCACAATCTCGGAGCGCAAGAGTATGGCGTGGACAGAGAACACGCCGGAAACATCTCTAAAGTACGTCCAAGACCGCTCCCGCTCTGTCTCAAGATTCCGAGTGTCCTTGCACGAACATTTCATATAATGATCGTGTTATCCTCGCTTGACCGCATAAGCTTTAAGCTAATCTCCGGGCCTTCTCAAACGAGCATGTGTCTTGCGTAGAATGATTTCTGATGCATGGGTATAACTGCGATGCATTTCCTCTGTAAGACAACGCGGCATGACCTACGAAAGTTTCAGTTCACTCACCATCCAGACGGCTCGCAAGTAAGTGCATGCTTTGCTAGAACGAAAATACCTCATCAGAAGATATCGAACGACCATTGAGCAACTCACGAGTTGCGAGTACCCTGGATGCCTAACAGGAGTTCCCAAGAATGCACGGCATGCACGAAAAACTTCCTCACCCGTCTAATATTTCCCTCCTCTGGGGAGCATAGTCTCGGGGAAAAAAGTCCGCCCAGATGTAAGTTACGTTTTCAAAGCTGGTGATCTTCTTCGACTCAATGCGTCGATGAACTCCCACAGGACCCCACAACGCACAGCCCTTGGACAGGCATCTCGCAATTCCTCCCCACCACGCAGAAGATAATTCAATTCTCTGAGGGAAAAGAACCCAAAGTAGGTGATTCATTCAAAAATCTCGACCCTCGGACAGTCTTATCATGGGCCCCGATTTCCGATCCGTCTCGATCTTCGATTCTCATCTCGATTCTCCGAAATCTTCGGAATTCTCAGCTCGATCTTCGATTTTCAGCCCACCGATCGAATCGTGTACACAGCCGGTGCCTTCGATCTCTTCCACATAGGATACATTGATTTCTTGGAGAAGGCCAAGGAACAAGGGGATTATCTCATCGTCGGACTTCACACAGATCCCGTCGTGAACCGGTAATACTGCCAATCGACGAGCGTCCTTGCGTATCTCAGATTTCGAAAACGGAGCATCCTCCATATTCAACTCGGATCGATCTCGATTCCAGATACAAGGGATACAACTACCCGATCATGAACCTCCATGAGCGCGTCTTATCTGTGTTAGCCTGCAAATATGTGAACGAGGTGGTGATAGGTGCACCTTATTACGTTTCCAAAGACCTGATGGAACACTTCAAGGTGATTCTATTTTGAAAGCATCGGCATAGAAAATTTCTCGCCGCCACCTACGTCGAGACGGACACATGTTGTTGTACTCACACCTGGGAGCTTCCTTGATCTTAAGGCGGCTTTTGCTCTCAGGTGTCTGTCGTCGTCCACGGCAAAACGAACATCATGGACGACCTCGACGGCCGTTCCCCATACGAAGAACCCATTAAACAAAAGAAGTTCGTCCAGATCGATAGCGGAAGCTCCGTGACCACTCACGAGATCGTCACTCGGATCATAAACAATAGGCGAGTGAATGTCATTGATTTCGTTTCCAATAGCGTTCGAAGCGCGCTCTGCTTCAGGTCGGAAGTTATGTTCCTCCTAAAAGCCCTAACTCCTTGCAGACTCCAGTTCCAAGAGCGGAATGCGAAAAAAGAGGCAAAGGAGCTTGCG
This sequence comes from Galendromus occidentalis, assembly GCF_000255335.2. Classification (NCBI taxonomy): domain Eukaryota; kingdom Metazoa; phylum Arthropoda; class Arachnida; order Mesostigmata; family Phytoseiidae; genus Galendromus; species Galendromus occidentalis. The sequence continues at coordinate 261,399 of NW_003805418.1, read as the reverse complement.
GCCTATGACGCCTTTCAAAAGACACGACAAGAGGAATGAGCTCCTTTTTCAATCACTTGACTGCCCTGTGTCCCGAAGCCGACCTCTTTCCTCTTACCGATTCGGATAAAAAGACGCGTTGAAAGCTGAGGCTCCAGTAATACAATCAAACAGTGTGATCGATCGCCAGGTTGATTATTTATCGATTTTACATTTCTCCTGTTAGAACGAGAGCCTCATTTCGTCCGTATTGATTGGAGGAGAGGGGACGTAGCCCCTCATCGCCAGGGTGCTCGACGGATTCATCACCTTCGAAGGATTCATCTCCTCAAGGCTATATAGTGATTGCATTGTGAGGTTTCCGATCGACTTATGCACGTAACCTCTAGGGAGATGAACTTTCGAGTTATAGCGCTCTCGTTGAAGAAAGCTCGATCGTCGGTTAATCCTGCCAGGAAGCGCTCCATTCGCGGCAGTCGTGAGAATTTCCTTCTCGGGAGCATTGAGCAGAAGTGGTACTTCTCTCCAACCAAGTCATTGATTATAGCTTTTTCTTTAATGCTTATTGCTTATTATACATGATAATATTATATCATTCACAAGTGGCCTCAGACGTTTATTTTATAAAAAGCGGATAATAAATCCAGAGCTTCCACTGGTTTAACGGAGTAGCGCAATAAATAAATCGAATCGACTTGAGGGTCCTCATGCCTCGTGCATAGGATAGATTAAGGGCACATTCCGATTCTCCGGTCGACCGAGGGAATGATTCTGACGATCAGCCCGCGGAGGGGGTCCTCGAGTCTCGAGGATCAGGGATCAGCACAGCACATCCGTTGTCCTCGAATCCGAAATGAATGATCTGAGGAGAGGGACAATGACCGGGCCAAGACCGTGAGCGTACTTTCTCCGGAGATTCGAGACTTTTTCTCGGACTCTTCCGTAGCAGAGACTGGAATTTCTGGAGAATCTGACAGAATTTCCGGGCACGCCGAGTGGATCGAAGAAATTGGATCGCTTCCGCTTTTGTGATCATTTTCCTTGGTCGATGTCCCAACCCCCTGACCGGCTCCGTTCCGCTCGAAGGGTGACAACCTAATGAAGTACGTAAGTTCGAAATCTTCGATTCCACCATTTGAGCTCGTCTCCGAAGTTCTACCCCGAGCCTTAGGATTTTCGTGCTCTACCGACAGCAGGCTCTCTACCGACTGCTTCGAGTCCGCGAGCCGAGAAAGAACGGAAGAGATAGGACCTCAATCGTTTCTGTCGATTCAGGACCCGTCTTCCGTCACACGCTCTTACATCCGGCCATGCCTAAGCTTCCGAAGCGGCAACAACGCTCCACGTGGAGCTTCCCAATGTCTCTCCTGATCCCTCACGTGCTCTGAAGAGATACAAATCAGAGCTTCCGCTCCACGGCAAAAATCGATCGGCGGTATAGAAGGGGCAGTTCTCAGTGTTTTCAAAAGAGGTCTTTGCGTTTCTCCGATATACCGGGGGGAGGCAACCTTTGCCGTGTGGATGATCTTTTCTGAATGTTTCATGACATGCCGCTATCAGGATAGCCCAGGTCGGACGACAGCGCACCGATGACGAGTTGAACATCATTGACAAGCGCGCCCATGCAATTGGCAAATATCCCAGTTGTTTTGTGTGTCGACGCCGTTACCATGGTAGTGGACCCGATTTCTTTGGTAGTGGCCTCTTCAGCCAGGAGACATAGTCGCACACAGGCACACGCTCCTTGTTCGCTCTTTCACTCACTCACCCACCAAGAACAGAGACTATAGCTACCGGTGTTCACAGGTAGCTCTTCCGTCTATTAGGAACAACTAGATTCGAACCCATGTTCGATGCGGATATCGTCGAGTTTTCTCATTCATGTGGCATGAGGTGCGTGGAAGTTATCCCATCGATGAGTGGAGCATAGCCGATATCCTCGGAGAGGGGGAGAGGCCGGTGAGTTCATACTTTCATGATTTTCATACCGAAGTCTCAAAAACCACGAATCTATCTATTCCCCCGGATCAGTCGCCGCTGATCCGGTCGGAAGTCAGTTGCGGCCCGTGGAGTGGTGCGGCAACCAGTCGAGTATCACGAGTCCGAGCCATGGTCCGAGGCTCCGGTAGGAGCTTCGACCCGGAGTTAAGTTTGACGTCGTTGGACCGATGTGAATTTCCACGCCCAAGAATCATTGTCACACTCAGCTCCTCATTGTAATCGTTAAATTGCGGAATATTCGCGCTACAGCCCAGAGTTCTCGGAACATTGGGACGAGTCAATCCGAGTCTCCTGTGACAGAGTAGAATCACCGTAAGGACTTCCCTTGCGAGTACCGATAGTTCTCGCCGAGCATGATCAAACCTGTTCTTGGCCGGCCCAAAGCTCTAGCCGCATCAGGATCTTTTATGCCGATCACATTCCCGGGCAATGTGAGCGAGATATCCATTCTTCGAGAGACCTGCAGTCTCCCTCTGGGTCTAGGCTCTGAAGCTCCACGTTAGCCGATTTATGCAAAGCTCTAGCACGATCCACGAAGCAGATGAAGGACATGAAGGGATGACCATGATTTCCGGCTGCTCAATCTCGAACAAACAATGCCACAATCGATTCTGGTGGTCGTAGATTAAACCACGATGTGAAACAAATGTGCTCTTGTTGCAGTCCGGGCATGCTCATACATTTTAAGCTTGAGGCTGCGATCTTTTATCTATCCTACGCGAGGGTGTCGCGCGATCGGGACAATCTTCTTGAAAAGTGCTCGCTTGTCATGATTCGGGTTAACCCCGCGCTTCGATGCCTTCTCAAAGACGCAGCCATCAAAAGATGCCCACGCAGTCGGTTTCACGCTCTGTGGCAGATTACCGAAGCTTGATGTGCGTGAACGGATCCGAGTCTTCTGTCGGAGACGAGCGAGTGTTCAACCTTGATTAGTCGGAACCGCGCGGCGCTCGGATGATGATTCGAATTTATTAGTGGTCCGTGCTCTTACAGTGCCAATGATTTTTTTTGGTATTTTACACCGAGTACTCTTTGAAATTACGTCATTACTGCGGAAGTGTCTACCCTCATCCTCCCAGATCACAGCTCCGACAAAGATAGCCAGCAGAAAATTGTGGATGATTGGGTCACCACCCGCTCCATGGCAACCACGCAGATGCGTCGCGGGTTTTGTCCCGCGCGTCGGCTCATATTGATTGAATCAGGGTTTATTCTCCGACCTGCCACAGACTGATGAATAAATCGTCTGACAGTTTGCCAAAGATTGTTCACCCGTCTCCGTTCGCCATCGAGCCCGCCGTAGAAACCGGTGCAAGCTGTCACTCCGATGGGTATCGTATTGTTTTTGATATTCCATAGGCATTTCCGAATTTCCTTCGTCCGTTCGGATCCCTCTCCTGTTGGCACATTCACTCGCTGTCGACTGGAGTGCCTGCCTTGCCGCTTCCTTCGTTGGTCGGCGCACCCTGAGCGACCGCAGCGGCATCTGTGCGAAGCGGCGATTTTCAGAAACTCGTGCGTCGTCAGACACTTGCCAAAAGCCGCCGTTATTGAAGTGTCACTTCTGCGGAAAGTTACCAGTTATACAACTCTGCGGCGTGAAGTCGGCTCCTCTGTGCTTCGGGCCTTCATTTGTGCTTCTCGGATATCGGTGTGACAGTGAGTGCCAAGTACTCCGGGGAAGGAATCCTCAGCAGCTATGATCCACTTCGGCAGGTGTGAAGACATAATGACTTGAAGATCATCTCAAGGTAAATGATCCGGAGAATCAATCAGCGACTTTGAGCACGCAGCTTCACGAACCGGGAAGAACACGGAAAAACAAGAACGGATGCACGGGCATCCTGTGGTGAAATCGAGAAGAAAGACGCGAAATCTCAGAGGTCCACTCCTGTCATTCCGCGGAATGCAGCCGAGCATCGAAGATCAGATTTGAGCCCCAAACAGGGCTTTGCGAAAGACTTGAGCGGAATCATGAGACGTTCATGCGAAGAGATTCATCCTCGTGAGCCTCCATCCATCGAGTGTATAGCAATCTAAATAGTGCTTCAAAAAAACCTCCACCAATACTTTTGGTGGGCCCTCCCAAAAACTTGTAATGGAGCCGTTCCGAATCTTTTCTTCCGGGTCTCCTGAGGGAAATCTCTCCGATACCAGCGATACGATGTGTCATAGCATTGAATCCCAGGTCGAAGGTACAATTAGGCCGTATTAAAATCACAGAGGCTTATGACTCGGAGAAAGGTCGCAGTTTTTGATGAGCCTCATCCCGATCTCGAAGCAGATTCTGGATTCCCTCGTACCTCGATCCGACGCCTTCTGAGAAAGATGTTGTTTTTGTTGCTCAGAGCGTTGCGTTAGCGACGGCATATTCTGACAGCAAACCAGCCGTCTGGTGACTCCGGATCAGCGCAGAGAAGTTCCGGCCGCCACACTGAAGCCGTGCGGAGCGCTGACCTCGCTCAATGGCCGATGTCGTTTTAGTATGAGAGCCGGAGAGCGCCTTCTCTCCCGTTAGGGAGCTTTTTTCCTTTCTTTTTCGGCAGCCGCAGGCTCCGGGAAGACTTGACAATATCATACGCATATTCCTGTGCACACTGAAGCACACTATCGGACTACATCCAGTAGCACCTTCGGGTGGTGACTCAGAGTCGTCGGAACGAAAGTCATTCGACGATTCAGCTGCAGATTCGGAGCTAGGTCCCGATCTGAAAATCGTCCCTATATCGGGGACTCGAAGAAAGAATAGCCCATAACAAATTGGCGGAACGATTCAATGGCAGCTTCGCTGATATCGAACGCGCTACTCTCATGCTTGTGTTGACCGAAAGGTCGTGGCCGGTCGTGTCGGAATACGTTTCTATGCTTCCAATTTCTGTGAGCCGGTGGTGTGGGTTCTCGGTGGACCTCCCTCGTGGATGATCCGCAGCCATACAGAGTGTTAGATTTCGCAGGACTTGCATGAGACACCTTAGAACAAGTCTCGCGCGAGCTGTAAGCATGGAAAACTGGATTCGCCCGGCTAATTTCTTCGGGATCATCGTATTTTGTATCCCCATGTATTTTGTGATCCCGTCAGGTTTCATCATTCGTCGACTCCGGAAGTCTGACACATCATAAATCATAATTATCAGTAGGTATGTGATGAATCTCAGGAGAAGGAATTATATCTCCCAAACAAGTTTGAGATCTCTCCGTGGAGACGATTCCGGGTTCTGCAAAGTTCGCGGGCTCCGATTCCGAGGAAAGACGCGACTCGACGCCGCCAGAAAACAGGGTTTCCGATTTCCCTCCACTACGGCGACTCGAATGGTCTCCAGAAACAGTCTGCAGTCTGCGAATTCGAGGCTCATTTGGCGACAATCCCAGAAATGGGTGGCGCTCACAATAGCTTCACCTATTAGAACAAGGTGTTCATTCATCTCATGTCAACTCCATTTTCTCCGAGACAATTTTCCATAGAGCTTTTTTTTCTTTTGTCTCGCCAAAGAAGAACCCGTTTCAATATCCTATCTCGGGAGGGACGCATGCCTAAAGTTGTTGGAATAACGACATTGCTGGATACTGTTTGGAGTGTGACCTGAGAGTGATATGTGGGCTTGTTTTTTACTTTCTCTTTTTTCCACAGTCCAGAAAGAGGAGCGGAAAGCAGCGGAAAGGAACAAATAGCTAGAGGATGTTCCATAGCTCCGGGGCGTTTCGTGTTTTGTTAAGAAGCAGCAGCGATAGATCTTGTGCCAGATCATTCTACTCGTGGCCGGCTGGAGATGGGTTTTTCTTCGCTTTCTCGGGGGAAGTCGGCTGATAGCTTCCCCGCTCTTCCTTGTTGTCGTCTAGCGGCCCTTCCCTCTGGTTTCCTTCTCGACGGTTTCCTGTTCACCTACTCCAAATTACTCGCGCTTCACACCTAATGGTTGACAGTTTCCCTCAGAAATGACGGGAAATACTCTTTGTTATCCCGTCGGATGCAGTCGATGAAATCGAGCCGCCTCGATGAAATATCAATTTCTGGCTTTCTGAAAAACCTAGGCCGGGAGATGAGCATCTCCCGGATGTCTGTCCCGAATTGCGAATGTTTCAGCCGGATCAGGGTCTGGATTCAGATCAAGAGCCGCATCGCCGCTGCGTTCACAGACTTTTCAAAAGTGTTCTGTTGTCCGACACGATAGAATCACGCGAGCATGCCGGAGACACGCTGAGATTACGAGATTCGAAAAAAGCACAGCTTTGACATGAGCACACTTCGAACTGTCAGGGTTTTTATTCTCTGGCTCTTCTCCCCTATTCCTTTTAGAAGAGGGGGAGGAGAGTGACAACAGTACGTGGATGCTAAGCGATCGTTTGTTAAGATTACAAACATTTCAATGGAATATCACTGCTTGATCGGCAGTCTGTCCGACAAGATTCCCCTCATTCTTGTCGCTCCTGAAGCGCCTCCGATCTCGCGATGGACTCTCTGTTTGGAAGAATTATTTCTAAACTCGTCTCGACCTGTCAAGCTTGGAAAAAGTGCGAACGCAAAACCTGTCTTCAGCTCTCCTACAAGGAGAGAGAGCAGGAGGCGATCTGACGCCGTCAGAGATGTCGCTTCAATACATTCGATGGGACGGTTCGACGGTTTAAGACAAGAAGACTAGCTTCAAGCGTCGACTGCATGTGTCGTCCGCAGTCTCCGGCAGAGGGTGGCCCACGGACAGATGACTCACTGAGTGTATCAAGAGCAGAATGAACAGACTCATTGGTTTCAAGTTATAATGTTTCGCTTCCAGGCAATCACCCCAGAGTTTATCTCAGAGCAGAAGCAGATAATTTCTTGTCTGGCCTGATAGCTGGAAGATGACCAATCTGTACACAGCTTGTTGTTTGGTGCTCTGGTGTGCAGCGTCAGCGTTGGCTCAACAGCAGCCAACGATATCGTATATATCTCAGCCAAAAACTGTCAGCATCGGAGATACCGTCGACCTTGACTGCTCCGTGCAGTACGCGTACGATTTCCCCGTTTTATGGGTGAAGGTGAGTAACGTCGATGACTCCAAATGGGAATCGACTTATCGATTTCCCTTCTTCGCCCTCGGTGTCAGAAAGAGCTGAGAAACTAAGATGCTAGAACGAGGGAGAATGTTGACGACGCTCGAGTCGGTCATACAAGGGATGCAAACCTCCTGGTGGGTTCCGGAGTATAAGTTCTCACCCAGGACGCGCGTCGGAAAATCAGCACCGGGACAGGGCTAAAGGCTTTCCGCTTTTCAGCTCAATGGAGAGAATGATGATGTCATGTTCATTTCAACGGGATCGTCCCAAATCGTGCCCGATCAAAGATTTTCGATTCGACACGACGCCACAACTTCATCATACACTTTACAAATCACGAAACTGCAGGAGACTGACGGCGGCATCTACCAATGTAGAGTCATCCTGGGCCAGGTGGGTAGTACCCTTACGAATGTCTAGACACAGAGACCGGTGCCCGTCGCGTTTTCGGGACGGAGGACGCGGCGGATAATTGTGTCCCGAAGATGAGCTCATTCGAACTTCATGCGTATTTCTCTTCCAACTCTAGGTCTCTATCCTCACGAAAGACGTGCGACTTTTTGTCCGAGTCCCGCCGGTAATATCGGACAACTCGACGCGTTCAATAATTACATCCACGGGGAAAAATGCGACGTTGGAGTGTTTTGCCCGAGGGCAGCCGAAACCACGAATCAGTTGGAGGAGGGAAAACAATAATCTTCTCCCCACCGGAGGTTCCGTCTATCGCGGTGAGTCGCATCTCCGGAATCGATCCGGCAATATTGAAAACCCGCGAAAGTGACCGGATGATCCTACTCGAATTCGTCGATTCATCGAAATCAGGAGACCAAGGGACACGATTCACAAGCGAAGTACCTGAATCTACTGTTCAGACTGTGTTCCCCGGAAGCTGCGATGGCTCCATATTTCTTTTTGATAGAAACAAAGAGTTGTTCAAACATCTGAATTCACATCCTCCCCAAAACCGCTCTTCGAACGTGACGTCCCCGTGGAGCTACTGTGTTGTTCCGGGTCTGAGGTCATGAATTATTTATACGATTCCCCTTCGCTCCCTCGTCTTTTTCGAAGAAGATCTCTTCAATATTGATCCGGTGCGTCGGCTTCACGGCCGAGGAGATGGAGAAAAATCGTCGGAAATGGTATCATCAGCTTCGGTATTAGCTCAGCTCCAGAAGGGTCATTCCACTCAAGCCATCCGCCTCTGAAAATGAGCTAGCTCCGACGGGATTTACACGGGTTGTTGTACACACTTCAGGGAGGAACGGAGAACAATATGCTCGTTAAGCACTGTGTCTGCTGATCGCCGATTTGCCACCTCGCTCATTATCGTCGGGGCGGCTCTGGGTGTGTTCGGATTGGACATGTCGTTGATTTCCGCTAATGTATAGTTGTATAGTTGCGATTCTCCATAGGATCCCGATCGAAATGAGGAGTGGCGGTTGGATCGGAGTTGCAACCTCAAATGAGTAGAGTCGTTTCTTTCGACGGGAATCGATAGGATGGAAGCGATATCTGCCGATACAGCCTCGATAAGCGATAATTCATCCTCCGTAGGCAACGTCCTCCACATTTTCAATGTGACCAAGAACGACCGAGGCATCTATTACTGCATCGCCGAGAACCAAGTAGGGAAAGGCGCGCGTAAGAACATTGGCGTCGAAGTCGAGTTCCCGCCGGTGGTCGTCGCTGACCGAAGGCACTACTCGCAAGCGATCAATTATCCCGTGGAATTCCAATGCCAAATCGAAGCCTATCCGACGCCGAGTGTAGTTTGGCTCAAAGATGGTGAGTTCGATCCCGATTCTCCGGCATGATCATGAACCGAGAGACTATTCGTGCGTTCGCCTAGACGGCAGGCCAGCCTCGGAGCAGTTTTGATATACATAGGACGAATCTCCTCCCTCAAGGTTATCAACTCCACACGAATCAGCATTACAAGATATCCATAATGAACTCGGGCCATGAGTTGACTACCACAATGCTCCGGGTACACGCCGTCGAACGATCTCAACTCGGCAACTACACGTGCAGGTGAGTCTCCAGAACAAGCCGTGTAGACCCCTTTCTTTAGGGAACCTCAAAGCTACAACACCTATCCGCTAGACCACCTCCGAATAAGAACTTTAATGAATATCTATCACGGATGCTAAGGTGCTTGAGAGGCTTCTCAGGCCCGTGGAATTGAGGTTGAAATTCTCTGAAAATTTTCTGAAGTTTCTCAATGTTGTTGAATGATCGGAACGAAGAGGGTTTCCGGACCAGGCGAACCCGTATACCTTCTAAAGCGCTCCGCCGTCGTTTTCAGAGCCATAAACAAACTTGGCACTTCCGAGAAGATTATGACGCTGGTCGAAAGCGATTCCGTGGTTTGTCCTCCAGCTTGTGACTCTCAGTACCTCTCCGGTAGCAGCAGCATCAGAGCTGCGGTCACGCTTCTGGCTGTAGGATTACTCTGTACACGTACAGTTCCATGAAGACTCGACGCGGCGTTTATTGTCCCTAAGGGCAGCTACACGTCATGAGCGCACGATGACTGTAGTAACTTGTAAATAGAAAATTATCTGACGAGATATGAATGCTGGAGAAACTGAACGAGTCGTGCGTCGCTCCAAACCCGGGTCTTGACTTTTCGTCGGATGTGTAGATGATTCGTAGGGGTGACCTCGGGTTTCTCTTCGCGCTACGGAACACGATGAATACCTTATCGTGGTTCGGAACTCAATTCTTCTCGGCTGTCGAGAACAGCTCAGATTTCCCTCCATCCGGTCAACATTTATAGGTGAGTCCTCTACTGTCGGGATCCAACGCGGGTTACGTACCGTGGATTTGGCTGAGTGACAGTAAAGGTTCGGAGTATATCTCTCGGATAGTTCGCCGGAATGTTCTTGTAAAGATGAGCAATATTTTGTACCTTTTCTATCGATGTGCTCGTGTGATTGGGTTTGTGAAAATCGAACGTGCGCGAATATACATAGAATTCATACAGGATAACACAGAGTGCAATATTTTTGGAATGTAAAGAATTGTGCAGAAGTCGGAGAGAGGATATCATGCGACCATTGAAGACCGTACTTCGATCAGTCGGGTCCGTCGACTCGGGGAATAACAGAACGTTTTCGAAACAATTCATGTATGTATGTACGTGGGTATACGGTCTTTTAAATGTATCAAGTCATACAAAGGCGAAGTCTCAGATGATCATGTCGTACGTTAGCAGTTGACAAGTTTCCTTGAGAATTCGCCGAAAATCATCCGTAGAACTCCGATGATGCTTGAGATAATGAAGTCGAGAATGAGGAATGACAGAACCTCCGACATCTTCCATAATCCCCGCTCATTGAAGCACGTATCGCGCTTGAGGGTGATCCCGCCAATGGACCGAATACGGAAGAAGAATTCTCCCCCTTCGGCCTGAATCTTCCGTCAGATATCGACTCAGAGAAACCGTCTCCGAAATCCATGAGCACTATTAGCGCCCTACGGAGCCAGAGGCTATCGCCCCCCTGATTCCGAGCTGACTGACCGAGAGGGAGACAATTTTCCGAGAGAAACGTACATGCGCGGATCTCTTAACCACTGCCGTCCCGCACAGGGGGCTCGTCAAAGACTGGCCAGAGAAACCACCGACATGCGTGCAGACAGCTGGTGCGTGATTTCGATGTGGGAAATCCCTCAAAGAAGAAACGGGCTCTAGGAGCATTCAATCAAGGTCTGAGAGAATCTCGTCATCCCAAGTACGCCGATCGTTTCACGGACGAAACCTTCTAGAGCCGGCTATCGAGCGTGGAACCCGGCCCCACAGAGACCGGAACCAAAACAATAAAACCAGTTGAGTGCTTGTCAGCATTCGTGTGTGCGCTTCCTTGATTGGATGCCTCTCCAAAACTAACCCATTGCTATTCCTCCTTGCTTATAAACTGCACCAGTCACGATTTGCCTACAATAGCCCGAGCCCAGTCCGGCTGAGAGTCGATGCGCGAGTTTGCTGGCAGTCCGGGGTCTGAACGCTCGCGGATGGAGAGAGGACCAAAGTCATAGATAGGCATCGTTCGCCGCCTCTAATTCAAGCTATCAAACACTCCTCCGTGGCACCAAGATCGCTTCCGGGAAGCACAAGAAGGATTTATGTTCTCCAACGCAATCGCTCCACAGTTTTGACTCGGGTATGCAAGAACGGACTTACCTCCGACCTGCCGACGAGCTGCACCAAGGTGCTCCGTAGACATTGATCCCAGTCTGGACCGAACAACCCACCTTCTCTTCACGTCGGGTCCAAGTTGAAGCGGATAGGAGTCACCCGATGTGGGAGATACCCCTCAGGCTAGAAGCAGTTTGCAGGGATCGAGTCACGTGGTTGAGATTTGGTCGCGAGAGCGTAGGCTGAGGTTGTATTGTATTCGGGTCATATGAACCTAGTGAGGTGAGTCTTGTCCTATGGGCAAGACGACGTCCCTGAGGAGCTCACGCCTCTTGAGAGGTCTATCAGCTGACTTCAGAATCGAGGGATTGAGGAAAATTCACGCTTTTTTAGAGGAAGCCCGGATCGGTAGCCTCAGAGGCACTGAGGGGTGGAATGTGGACGCGGCTCGAAAACCCCAATGACCCCGATCAGTTGAACGGTTCTCGAAGGCACCCCGCTATCCGAATCCCATCCTAAGCTTCAATAGGTGAGCGTTTCCGACCATTGAGGCCTGCATGAAAAAATTGTAGTTTAGCCGATCGGAAGGGTTTAGTGGAGGTGCTCCTATAAGTCATCTGTATCTGCAACGCAGTCCATTACGCGTTTCTGGGATTTTCTCTACTGACATCAGTCAACTGAATCGCCGCGTTTGATCCCGGTAGGCCGAATCGATCGAAGATCAGATCGATCGGATTGCATCGGCTTGACCAGATCTATATCTGCAAATACGCGAATTCTACGAATATATCATGACGTGAATCGACGAGCTTCTTCATGGCGTTCCGAATCGGGACCCGACCCGGATCGATGACGGAAAACGCTCGCATTGCCATCCCGATGGAAATCGCCTACTCGTGCCAGAGAGACTCTCGGTTTGCCTTGGAGACTCCACGATCTCGTCTGACTCAGGTGTAGCTGTGGAAGACGCCCAAGTCGGTCTAGGGCTGAGGCCACGGGCTCGATTTTCGCGGACTCGTACGGAGCTCGCGCGAGGATGTGCGATGCCGAGCCGGAGAAGGACGGACATGTGTATCGAATCACGGATAATTTTGCGGGCAAGATCGGTGAGGTCACAAGTGTGCTGACCAGGGGGGGGGGCGCTCCGATTCGAAGCTCCCACAGGGCAAACCCGTGGCGAATATCAAGTTAGCACGCATGTGCCTCTCGCAGTGCGCTCATGTTCTGTCTGCGCATCATTTCCAAGGGGCAAGCTGGTGAACCACTCAAACGGATGATGCTCTCTAAACGCATGAGATGGTGTGCGTGTCCTCGCCGTCAGGGGCAGAGGTATCATATAGCACGTTAGAATCAAGGTGCACGGGAGACGTAGTGAACGTGCACGTAGGTATCGTTCAGCTCTCGCTGGCGTAGGCGCTAGTCGTAGGTCAAAGGGCAGCCCTCGATCGGTCAAGATCCTGGCAGTAGGCTCCTTACTAGGCTCCCCAGGCTCACTAAAGGCGAGATAGAGAAGATAAGTTTACCCCGGACAATCTTCCACTTTCCGAGCGCCCAGAAAACCCCCGGACCGTCGTCTTAGCAGCGGTTGGCTTCTTGGAACCGGTGTTGGGTGCGACGAGAAGACGAAGACCCGTGAAGTACAGGCCACGCGCTGTCGTGATCCAGCGAGGAAATCGTGAAACTGAGGCAAGCCACAGGAATCAGCATGGAGGAGGAGGAATTAAATTCCCTGTTGATGGAATATCTCAGGCGCAAGGTTGCGGAGCAAGCTCGTGATGAGGAGTTCCGAGAAACCGCCGTTGCAGTGGGCGAGTTCTCAGGCACAGGTTCCGTGGCCGAAGCTGTCGAATGGCTCGATGGCTTGATTTTGGCGAGAAAAGTAGGCAGATGGTCCGAAGCATACGCTCAGAGCGTAGTTCTCACGAAGTTGGTTGGTCCGGCCAAGGCGTGGTTCAAGACTCATGGCAGCAAGTGCGAAAATTTCGCGGAGTGGGAAAAGGCATTCGAAAAGGCGTACATACCAAAGGAAGATACAGGCAAGATGATGGGAGTATTAGTCGAGGATTACCAGAGGAAAGACGAAGACGTAGAGTTATTCGCGAGGCGAACGGAACACCTCTCGCTGAAGTTAGGCCTAACGCAGGGAGAGGTAAAGTCGCAGATCCTTCGGGGTTTAAGGCCGGATTATGCATTCATGATCCCTTCTCTGCGGATCATCGAGCACGAGAACGTCAACGAGCTGGTTCGGGACATCAAAATATTTCTGGAAGATCGGAAAGCATTGCGAGAGAGAAAAGCTAGGTCGTGGAACGGAGCCGATATGCGTGAAGGCAAGGGCCCGGTTTGCTACAACCGCCGAAAGGAGGGCCACAGGTAAGCGAGATGCCCAGAAAGAGACAAGGAAGACCGACAGTCATACAAAACGGCGAGGTTCTCCAGGAGTTCCTTCACGATTGCATCGCCCAGAGTCCAGTCAACGGATTCCAATGAAAGTATTCCGTGGAGATCGGGTCACTGGCGACAGCGAAGTCCGCCCAATGGATGGACGGGAGCATCAGATCAGGCACGAAGAGCGTTGACATTGCGAGAATCAGCACCAGGGGGAACACAGGCGTCGACTGCAGCGGTTCGGCCAAGGGTTTCAAAATGCTCTGAATGTCAGAATTTTTGACGCGAAGCCAAGGAATGCACTGATATGAAGTCTCTAAGATACGGATTCGAGGAGATAAGTTTCTCCGACGCAGACGAAGATCCAGCTTTTAAGGATGTCGCAGTGAACAGATTTACGTCGGGAGCGATAGAGGATCTTGGAATTGCGGTCATCAATATATCTGGGAAGTCGTAAGCGCCGGTCTGTGAGTGGGTCCTCGATTGGGCAGTAGGCTGCCCAGGCTCAGTACAGCTGAAATAAAGAACAAATTAGACCCCCTGTCCCCGATCTTCAATTTCCCAATTCCGCAGGAAACCCCGGACCGTCCCATCAAGCGGACTCTATCGGGTGGTACGCATCTTATGTGGAGTACCTAGTATATGGTCCATGCGTGGAGTATCCGGATACGTACATACACGCATAGTATCTGAATTACATTTATCGAGTTCTTCTGTGTATGGAATAAACTATACATGAAGTAGTGTATGTACACTACAATATGGATTATATCCCCATCATATAGGGATCATAAGCGGGCTCAGCATCGGGATTATAGGGCTTGATGTGAACGAACATATATGAGCTCGGACCCATATATGAACTATCATGAGGGATCGCTCTTGCGAGTGAAGCACCCGAAGCTGCCAGTGACTGCGTTCCAGTCCCTCGATTCCGATAAGAGCCTACCGCTGTTTACGGAACAGGGCGGATGCCGAGTGGAACGAGAGCTTCCGGAGAGTTCCTCCGATCCGCTTGTGGTAGTCTGACATGCCCCGAGCTGACTGCCCCATCGAAATGCAAAAGACGGGCCCCATATCCAAAGCCGTCAAACTGGAGGGAACCGCTCTTGTGCATGGGTACGCGATGAATGCGTCCAATTCCGGAAAACGAGGCGAGTGATTTGTCGCTTCAGTCTCTCGACTCAGTCCAATCGATTCGTGGGTCCATTCAGAGCCTCGTCCGATTCGCTCACCGTGGAGGCTGGAGTCCGCACCCTCTCTATCCGCGGAGACCAGCCTGCCTCATTCCCCGAAATTAAATTTCTGAACCAACTTAGCACCAATGCTCCGATGAGGCTCCACTCGAGGGAGCGTGGCTGCTCACTCCGGGCGGGCCCGTGATTTTTTTGGGAGGAATTCCTCGGAGCTCCCATCTCGACGATTCATCTTCTTGATGCGGAGTCATTTAGGAAAAACGCTGAACTCCTGGCGTCCGGCAAACGATCCGTCAAATTAGACTGTTGCCCTTGGAGAACTCTTTGAGTAGAATGCACCCATATGATACCTGGACAGTCGAGCGTCGATCAGCAGCATCCAGCGACGGGCCCGCAGAGGTCCATCATCGAGGGCTTCCGTGATGGAAAAGAATCGGGGTTCAAGGAACTGCTCCGACAACAGACGTTTGGGAAGGAGCACAGGGACAGGTCATTTGTCTTTCGGAGGAGTGCAAGACCGACAGGAATCGCGGCGCGAGACACTTGACTGCAAGCCTCTTCACTCACTTCTTATGCCTTCATTTTTAGGAGCTGTAAAATCAGAGACAGTTGCAAATATGAAGACGTCACTCACTCAGTCAGAGCACGAGCTGCTCAAGATGACCCCTCGAGACAACCTTGATTCCGGAAACTATATTGCGCTGCACTACGTGCCAACGTGTCAGCTCAGACACTTAGGCGTAAAAACAAAGGACGTTTTGCAGCTTTGTCCCAGGTCTCGGGTAGTACCCAGCACGGAGTCCCAGGCAGCGAAAATGAGATCTACGAACAATTCGAGCTGATCCTTTGATTCGGCATTTTCGCCTCTCGGCCCTGATCGCGGATGTCTGGGTATTTGGCGAGGATTGAGAATCTCTGGCGACAATCATTGGACAGAATTATCTGGGTGGGCAGTGCGCCCCTCAATTTTCGGCGTCTTATTCCAGGCTGAAAAGAGCGAGCCGTCTACCGGCGCGTCGACTTTTCCCGATATGATTCCTGCGGTACATAGGCCCTCGGAATGATGCTATTTTCCGTTCTGCGAAATCATTATCGGCTTTGCTTATTGAGCTCGCTCCAAAGTCCAAGAGATAAGAGGTGGGAATTCCGAGCCACATCGTCTAGTCCGCTCCTGATTATTCTCCTTTTCGGGTTTTCATGAGCGTGGGTCCGGCACCGCTCCACCATTGATGAAAGCAATCGTTGCATCGAAGGGGGCTTCATTGGATTGTTTGTTTGCGGCTTGTCGGTTGCTACTCCCAGAGAAGGTCGCGCGGTCAGTCAGTCAGTCAGCAACTTCCATTCGTTCACAACTGCAAACAGGCGGGCAGGCCTGCAAGCAGGCCGGCAGATATTGGCCCCGGTTCAAAGGTAGGCTTTTCATCTTCATTCGGGCGGAACAGAAAACCTTTTCTCCCGTTGGTTCGTTCGTTCGTTCGTTTGGTCGCTCGGTCGTTTCTCAATCGCTGTGTCTCTGCTCAAACACCTCTCGTTGTTTGTTGCTCGCCGGCCTTGCGAAGCGAAGCAGGTCATCAAACATCGCGAGAGCAACAACATTGTGTTTTGCAGATATAAGATTCTGTTGGATCGACTTTGGAACTCTGATCGGTCCCGCGCCGAATATCCGAGGGCGATGCCCCGTATGTTCGGGAGAACTCATTTTTCCTCAAATGCTCCAAGGGTTCCATGACTACCAATCGTATTCGAAGGATCGGACTCACCTCAGCCCTCATGCCTGAACTTTAATTAAACGAGACATAATTTTTTAGGCCTGTTCGTTTCCTTCTCCCGTCCTTTCCGTCTCGTGGGTCAGTGAAACGAAGGAAGCGCTCTCCTGAAATGGGAACTTAAGCAAGTGACGGGAAGTGCTTGTAGCGAAGTTGATGGTGAAGTGAGGCACTGATGAGAGTAAGCGACGCCTTGACTGACTTAGAGACTCACTCGCCCGCCACTAGGCTTGCTCACTCAATTAGGACGTGCAGGAATGCGACCCCGATAAGGAGCAAAAGGAGACACATAGTGGAAGACGAAGGAGATCCGAACGAGGGAGCGAACAACTGTCTGTGAGAGTTGAAGACGCAGGCGGCGACGACGACGACTTATCGACTCGGGGCCGAGTGGACGGAGGGGAAGGAAGAATCAGCAGAGGATTATTGCGACTCCGTCGCCGCCTCCAACGACGTTGTGTCCTCCTCGATGCTGTAGATGTCGACGGCTGACAATCATGACGCCAGTAATTCGACCAGGGAATGGTTGGCCGGCAAGGTCAGTTGGTTAATCGGCGAGTCGAAGCGTGACCTCGCTCGCGATCGACAGTGCTTCGGACTTTATCAACCTAGAAACGAGTTCATTCCGAATCGCACCGACTTCATTGCACGTGGTGGGTGCGTCGGGCCGATTGCCTATCGTGGAAGCAGAGAGGAAATATCTTCATAGTAGACCGGGAAAAGAGCTAGCATGGAGCACAAGGAACGGGGCCGATCTTCCCGATCGACGCAGGCAGCAGAGGGCCGAAGTTTCATTGACAAAGTTTTCGACATCGAAGCAACTCAACAGGCGAGATTAGAGGTTGCCCTCGAACCTGCAGCCTTCACTCGTGAGTGATTCAAGAGCCTCCTCGCGCACTTTTCCCTTGACAGCCATTGCATTAAGTCAGATGGAGAAAATGCTCCTTCAAAAGGGTTCAAACGTTGTTGCTTCGCCATGGATTTTCTCGGATGTCGGATCGGCTGTTCGAAGATGACTCCTGTGAGGAGGGTCTACAGGAGCAGACCTCCGGCCTGACCTGCCTGATTCTCAGTACTGATACAGCAGGATCTGAGGTCACGGGTCGACTGGTCACATGGTCTCGGTATCTCTCCAGAATCGTAACCAAAGAGGTGCAAACCTTTGGTGCCTTCCACGAGCGATCGAGAGCTGCTGCGCCACATATGGAAGCGATGCATCACAGTTTATCTCGGGATCTATCTACAATAATCATTCAAAATATTCGTCATAGAATCTCATGACAGATGTCTCATTCACCCGATGCGCAATTTCGGGGAACTTCCACGGCCCAGTGGGCGTCGCCGGGCCGGAGGGACGTTGGGCGGACCGCATCTGTGGCAGCCACGGCGGAACTCGCAACGAATTTCCGGTCTGCGGTGCCGTATACTGCGCTGTTGCTACAGCTGTGACACAGAAACGTGCAGCTCTGGACTTATCTAGGTGTCCGGCGTTGATGACGGCGGAGGTCGCGTCGAGGTCGGATGCGTTCCACATAAAGTCAGTCGGACAATGTTGATAGTACGATTGGGGAGTTTTTGGCCTATTAATCGAAGCGCCGCGCCGCCACCTCGGGCCTCCGTAGTCAGAGTTGGACGGATGCAAACCTTCCGATCGTATCGAGCTCGTACCGAATGATCGCGGACTACCGTTCGTGTGCCGGTGACCGCAGCCGAATGCGGTGCACCGCAACATCCTGAAGAAGCTATCGGCTCGAGAATGGGGAACGACTCGGAGATCAGTAGGAAATTTCCGATCTGCGGCGAAAAGGTGATCGAAAAGCTTCAGAGCTCGTTCTTGTCTACGGTGGCGTTTTCGCTTTCGTGGGTGGAGTTTCCCCGTCAGTCACTTGCGAGTAATCTAATGATCAACATTTCCCGAGACACAACAGCTGCCGGGAGAACGTTGCGGTGGGAATGTGTGAGAGACAAGCGAATCGAGCTAACGCACCGACCGAACGGCGGACTCCGCCACAACTTGATAAACTAAATTATCCCAAGACAGACTGCTGACTTCGCTGTCCAGTGCTTTCGAGCAGAGGTATTCAGCGTCCGCTCCAACTTTCCTTCTCCTTCCTCAGCGACAATATTTAGGAAGAATACAGTCCGTGATCTCGAAAGTGCATGAAATGTGTCGCGGTCCGATGCAGTCGCTCTATTCCGGCTGTCAGCATAGTTGGCTCCAAATCCGACGGGGAAACCGGATGATTCTCGATTACTGATAGATCCGTGGTGCGATCATCTCGTCAGATTCGGACTATGATTATTGTCGAGATATCGCGTCCATCCCGGATTGTGAGCTTGATGCCTAAGTCTGACGGGTCCGTCCGCAGTCCCCCCCCCCTCGGCTCACGATGGTCGATGCGTTGTGTACCACGTAGACGTATGCGTGTCCGCGCTACTTCCTGCGCCTCACCCCTACGCTCATCTGCGGACTTCAACGTAATCGTCTACATTCTACATCAAGATCGTGGCTAGTAGAAACCCACAAAAACGCCCGCTCGTCTCTCCGCCGTAAAGTCGTGCAGTTTGCGAATTCATTCGAAGCCGGGGGAGCTGTGGGCAGTTTATTCTTCGAATAGATCATATCTAAACTGTTGTGGGTTCCTGAAACAATTTCCGTATGCCATAAGCAACTTTCAAAGATAATCGCGCCCCTCGGCGCGCAGTCAGGCCCCGGCTTGCACGGTCAGGGCCTGACTGTGTATTATAACAAGCGGACCTCGGAGATAGGAGACTTAGTTTTCCGACACATTTCGGCTCTCCGCTGTGTACGCCGCGCGGGCATGCGAATCGCGCATTCAAACATGAAGCTTCTAAGAGTCACGTCTACAGGATGCGGCTTCTGCCATTTATGATCAGGAACATAGGGACAAGCGGAGAGCTGTTGATGATTTCATATTGTGTAATCTCGCGTCCGTTATTAGTCCAGGAAGGCTTTGCGCGGATTCACAGATATCCGGCAGCAGGAGTACTAGATCGCGCAATAGATCCCAAGGTACTCTGACTGAGCTGCAATCGCACCGCGAACTTCGCAGCGATCGGACGGTACGAGCCCTCCTGTTTCTCTCGCATTTGCTGATCGCTTGCGCACACTAAGAGAGCTGATAATTTCCCGCGAGCTTCGATCGACCTGGGGTGCGCGGCTAAGGCTCCGGGGCTTGAATATGATGCGATTGCAACATCGCTTTCCCCACTCTAGACTGCGGCTGTTATCGGAATGATTTTGGACTCCGACATGCCTCTTGCACGTGAATTGCACGATGTCAGACCTCGAGATCTCGGAACACCCTCATCGAATCATTACATCCGACAATGTCCGAGATACCATGTTGGGCGACGATTCCCTGCGATCCGGGATATGACATTGAGACACGAGGGGAGGAGTGTCGCCTTAGCTATTATCGTCCTCTCCTCTCGCGCAACCTTTCGGACAAGCGACCCCTCCTGAATTTTTCTCCGGCTGGACCGAAACTCAAAATCCCTCATCAGTGTTGTCCTAGTTACTCCGAGAAACTTCTCCTCTCATAAACACCTCAGTCTCGTCTCCGATCGTACGCGATTTAGTAATTCCAAGTTTTCCAAGGGGTGCTTCCTTTCCGATGAAGTCTCTCGAAAGCTTTATCGATTCCGCTGAGGCGAGAACGGGAGTTGGGTGGGAACTTCCGAATCAGGGTCCGATGGCTTAAACGATTACAAAATCACTCCCTGAGTGGAGCGCTCGAGGCTGCGACACCGGGTGTGCGATCCTTATCACAAAAAATCTTCTCTTATTCGAACTCGACGCCCAAATCCAGTGGCGGGACAGATTACCAACCGTGCGCATAATTTCCTTCGCGAGGATTGCGGGATCCAGGATACCCTCTGATAGGGAACATTCTGGACAAATAGACACTTTGAAACATCTCGCTCTCGATGCCCCCGGTGTTCGTGGCGGAGAAGAACGGAATAGCGGACGCTGCGTTTGAGCGCATCGGTGCAGAAACGGGGTAGTTTGACCCAAGTCATCTCGGAGGGAGCCTTCTGAGCAAGAATTTCCTCGACTGGTCTCCGCGATGGTCTGTTTCTGGAGAGAATGTTTTTCCTCGGTGATGTGATCTAGCGACACGGGGAAAGAGGAATCCCGTCGCCATCATCGCTGCTGAAATTCAGGTTTCACAAGCAGTGATTCGTAAAACAGCACTAAGTCGTGAGCTTTCCGAATATGACCATTTTGGATCATCATTGTCTCGGATTCGACAGACTAGGATAGGATTGAGCCAGCTCGGGGAACGGGAAGGGAAACTCATCATGTCATCCGTCGCGTTGTACGCACAGCCTTCCGATGGCCGGATCCGGTAGGGAGGAATTCCTATTAGTTCTTTTTTCTCAGCGTGCAAGATGTCGAGAATGCGCCACCTGGTCTAAAAATGAGGAGCAGTACGAAACGGCTCATAAGAACAGCCGAAGGAACGAGCGCGCTGACGCGACATGCGCACCGGCTGTAGGGTAATCAGCTCGTGATGAAAATATCATTTCTCATCCCGGCGACACCCGTCTCTTCCGAGTCGACGCTCAACTTTTCAAACTTCCACCGAGTTGTGTAACTTCAAGCTGTTCTCAGAGAGGTCCGCCCTTATCAGGGTTTTCTTTGCGAGGCTTTGATCACCGCTGCGGTTCCTGTCTCACTTATCTCTTTTTTTTGTGAGACCACATATCTATATGAGGCATTCGCAGATTTTGTTGGTCTTTTCCCGATCGTTAGAGGTCTGCAGGGATCAAGAAAAACGAAGAATCATCGACCATCTCAGCGCCGCATATCGGCGAGAAATGAAAAACTCCGATGACTTCTGCGCGAGGGATGACCCGCGACCAGGACTGCCGTCGGGACTCAATCCTCAACAGCCTTTTGAGCCGCCCTCGAATTTGTTCATCAGACACGTCGCAATGGCACGGAGAGCCAGTTAGTCTCGGGGAACATGAGCAAGTCGGAACCGGGCGCTTCGGGAAAGAAGATAATAGTTAATGATAGTGCTAATAGTGATGATGATGCCGCTCCGATAATCATAAAATAGTAGAGAAAAAAAGGTGACTGTGCGTGGAGCATTATTCCTCTGACGCATCCGCCCACGAACGAACGGACGGACGGACAGGCAGGCAGGCGACGCAAAGGGTAATTAAAGGACGCGTTGGTCTGTGAAGACCAGATCAGTCGATGCAGGCTATCTAAGACGGATAATTAGTTTGTAAATAGAAGATCCACGATAAGCGAAGAGGGTAAAAAAGCGAGGAGAGATGCAATCTACAGCTACACGCCCTCTCCGCATGAATTCGTGAGTTCGATAATTTCGCGGAGCCGGGAATCGGAGGAGAATCAGGAGGCTCTCGCCAGCCCCTCCACCCACGAGATCTGTCGCGGTCACACGGACTCGGGAAGTTCGCAAGGGGCAACATAAATTATTCCCCTCAAAGAAAACCGCAAACTCGCATCTGTTATCTTCTGGAGTGTCTTCGTTCCTCCCGGGTGCACAGTTCTCGCCAAACAAAAGCTTAGCAGAGACTCCCAGGAGGTCGGCCGCAGATGAACAGAGGAGACCTAGTCGATAACAGAGATTGACGAAAACAGAAAGGACTTCTGGCCGCTGACCGTTGTATCGGCACTCCGTCGCGGCACAGGCGGATTGTTCCCCATAAATCTTGACGGCATTCCGTACTGACGAGCTGGATTCGGTTCGGGAATCTTTTGAATGTGATCGATTGCAACCTGTCTCAATCGCTTCGGGGTTTAAAGTCGGAGGGAACACGAACGAGATATCGGGTCCTTGTCCGCCGAGGTCGTTCGCGCTTCGATGGCCCGGGCTGGCGTGAACTGTAGCACACTGCGTTCGGGAGAAACTCAATGATCCCTCGACGATAGTTGCGTGAAGGTGTAGGAATAATTCTCACATGTTTTGCCATAAGCACACATTAAGCGAAAATCAACCGAGGGAGGAATCAACCAACCGTCCTGATCTTGATATTGCATCTGTTGGTCGGCGGGTTCCAATTCTCAAGTCCCTTGGGGAGGTGTGCGACGGCTCCATCTTCCGCTCCAAGTTCCGCGATCGCTCCCGAAGTCTGGATGTGGCTTAATGTTCGCTCTGCTCCTCTGTGAGCCATCGTTCTTCGTTTGACCCACGTACCGTTCGTGCACAACATCGCTAATTCCGGAAAGTGTGGGATCGGCCAAGTGTCATGTGACCGCGTCCCGATTTCGGCTCGGCGTCCGGTACCACCTCGTTCGGAAAGCTTAATCGAAAGCCTTAATCTCAATTAGTTTTCTTCGGCTTCAAATGGATCCAGGCGCCAATCTCGAATCTGATTTGCATTTGTCGAGGTTGCGCTATAGTCAAACCAGATTCCCCACGACGTGACGTCCTTGCGCCGCGGCGCCTCGCGAAGCGGTGCGGTCTTCGACCGATGATCCCGATTTTCCAGTTCCATTCAAATCGAAGCCTCTCCGCTTTTCACGAATTCCGCCGGACCCTGTCGCGCTCTGAGTTTGCATGCAATGTTGGTTTGTCGTGTCGAGACCGACCCCGAATAGACATGTTCAACTCCGCAGAGGTTGACGTCACGCTCCTGAACCGAATTTCGGATGTTCGTTGCTCTCGTTCCCTGCTGATCGTCACTGGTGTGGCCCAAGGAAGAACTTGGCAGTGTCCTCGATCACATCTCTCGGTGTCTGAATCCCAAAACTCGATTTCTCCTCTACGGATTTCTCTGTGTCCACTCCAGTATGTCCGATGGAGCTCCTGATTTCCGAAGAATCCAGGTTGACGAATCCAAGAAGGGGCTGTCTCGGGCGCCGAGTTCCTTCGCTCTCGGAGCTCCCCGCTACCCCCAGCCGTGGGATTGAATCAGGTCACCCTCGTCATGAGAGTCGAATCGAACGATTACAAGACGAATAAGGCGAACGAGCGACGATCATTATCATTTCATTAAGCGATTCAGGGACATGCAGTTGATGTGTTCGAAGCTCACAATTTTTCCGCAGATGTGTTCCGGAACTCTCCACCTGTGACCGGAGCGCCCTCTAGTCGCGGGGTTGGCCGAGACCCTCAGCGAGCGAGCGAGAGCTGAGGGAACGACAGTCTGAACACTGAGCCAAGCCGGGAACCAAGTGCTCTCCGCTGCCTGGCGAAAAGCCGTGGCGGGAAATTCGGCGAACTGCTGTTCTGATGTTTGGCGGAGTTGAGCCGATTCGCGAGCTTTCTGTGCCGGAAGGAGCGATTGTGAAGTCGATCCAGAAGTGAAGTGTGACCCTGTGATAAACCGCCAATCGTGTTGAAATAGTTTACTCTCGGCTTTGAAGAGCCCGCCGCAATTGATTGAGCGTGAATGGAAACCGACGTTTAACATAGTTGGACTCGAGGCCGCTTCTCTCCGATGGTGGTTCGCGATCGCATACATGGGTGTGACAAAGTGATTGTGGAGTTGCACCCTTGACTGTCAAGGTTTCTCGAAAACGGAATTGCCATTGTCTGGGGTGCTATCGGAAGCTCATGGAGTATGTCATCCCTCGATCAAATCTGGCTGCTTTTCACGTTCGTCCTTAACTTCATCGCCGCCGAATTCGGCTCCGTGCCCTCGAATACCCCTGTGGTACTGTCCCAGAGCACGAGGGCTTTCCGGAACATTATCAATCAGGCCCCTGCCGACAAAGAAAAACCTTTCGGTAAGTGAAAGCGCGGAAGCACATGAAATCTCCCTCCCGGCCTCGCTGAGGGGGGTGAGACCGGAAGGAAAATGCCTTGACTTTTCGTCGCTATTGTCTTATTCGAATGAAAACTTCCATGCCTTATCTCTCCGCTCCAGTCTGGAGAATTTTCTCTGGTCCATTGACCTGTGCGGGAGAGCATCCGTCAAAAGAACGACTCGCAAAACTTTCGCGACTCGCACGTCTCGACGAAGACGTCGAGTTTATCGAAGGTCGCAATTGAGCGTCGAGTTCTCTCGGCGCCTTCCCTCAGAGTTGTTCCCGTTTTGCTTTTGATTATTATCGCAAGCAAGCAAGTCAGTCAGACAGACAGCCAGTCGGTCGGTCGGTGGAAGGGTCCAAAGCTCCGGCTTGATGCAGCCTGGCACGCAAATAGACTTTTAGGTGCCATAAGAAATGCTTAAACCACTTCATTCGAATGAGTTCTTCATCCGACAGAAGAGCAATTGCCAAACTTTGTTCAGACATCGCTTTTGTCTAATGGACTTTCTTCTTCTTCGTGCTGCGGAGCTGCTCGTCGACCAGACATACATATCAGTAGATATGGTTTCGCAGACTAGTGTCAAGGACGACGCAAGGATCGACTGTGGTTCGAGATAAGGCCAAGTTATCAGGCATAGAGAATCGTATGCACAGAATGCAGAAAGCAAAACTGAATCCCCAATGAACGTCCTCGGAGGGGACCGCCTCCCTGGAGCGCCATGCTACCCCACGTCGGCGGAAGCAACGCGTTATCAAGAGTTATGACTGAGTCTTTCGAGCGATCGGGTCAAACGGGGACTTTGAACTCGCCCCGAGCTCAAGACTCGCATATCGCAGAAGCTCGAAGCGTGCCTCATGGCTTCCTTGGCCATTCTCTCAAGCTGAGAGAGAATAAGGCTTGCTTGTTGAGGAAATTAATAATCGACTCCCTGGGCCTCCGGTGGGCTGTTTCACAAGAGCGACGTCCGTTTAAAGACACCCTTCTGTCGGTGACGCGACTTGAGGATTACGAGGAGCAACAGAAGAGACCTAGCAGGTGGCGATCTCCCTCTTAGACTCGCAGAATGCTTTGCAGTCACTTGTAGGTAGAGAAGCGAATTATTTCCATGGCCAGGGTGGCTACGCCGAATTCCTCTGGGTCAGCCACGTCCCCACTGATATCGTCTCGGATTTCGCGGCTCCTCCCAGGTTCCCCGTGATCTGATCATGATTTCTCACGTGGCTAATAGCTGCAGTGGGCCCTCGCGTTAAGAGACGACGCGACGTTCGTCCCGAGAAGACTCCCACAATAAGACTGAAGTGTTCCTTATCGGAATATACGTAACTGGCGAGATCGCTGTCGATTAGCGGATTTCGATAGATACACACCATTATCGATACCTTGCTGAAGATTGATAGGCAAATCGAGACATCAGCAGTCGAACGCGTATTGCAGAGCATCTGGTGTCGTGATTGTTTGCTTGCGAGATCGTTCTCTCAGCAAATTGGAGAAAACGGATTTGAATCGAGACAGTTGATTGAACGATCCGAGAAAACGACTCGACAGAAGTGCCGGGCTGCGAGGCACTTCGCCGCTCGTTTCCACTTACGAGATGTTCTCTGCGTTTTCCTTCGTTTCCCTCTCCGTCCCTCCCAGTTGTTTAGGATTCGTCCTGCCATTCGAGTCGTCCGACAGGCCCAACTCTCGTGATAGAGGTTCGAACTCTTTTCCCAATGAGGAATCCCTTTCGGACATCTCAGATTTATCCCATTCGCCATCAAGTCATTTCGCACTGTTTACGAGAATCCTAGCTTCCGATTTCTGGCTGACCCGTCGAATGCTGGATGCTCGATATCCTTGGCGACACGATTCCATGATTCAAGAATTCCCCGACGGAGAATGGAACGCGCTCTGTGAGCGGCTGAGCTAGTCCCACGCCTCACCCGCAGCCTCGATCAGCTTGGTATTGGTATGGATTCCCCATCAGCGCGTTGTTGCGTTCGCCAACAATTTATTCCGAGCTCAATCCACCGATCGGACCTCGAACGGTCCGAGAGAGCAGGAATTTCGACCTGATGGTTTCTGTCCTGGGAGGCATATGGTCCAAGACCCCAAATTGCACGCCACGACCGTTCTCACGACCGGTGGCGTTTGGGTATAGTCGTACAGGAGTTTAATCGCTCAGATGAGTGTTCACCTGAGTCCTTGCCGGGAAGACGCGATGACGTGTTCAAGTTCACCCGTTTCGCCTCCGTTGAGCTCGATTCCCGCTCCGGAGAGCTCTCTTGCCTTCACCTTTTTCACTTACCTTTCGCAATAAGTTTGGACTAACCCTCGTGGATATTCGTGCATGGAGTAGAGCGGGAGAAGGGATTCAAAAGCCGGGTCGTCTCTCTTGCACGAGACGGATGGCGTTTACGGCGACGCGACAGTGCGGCGTGCTTCATCCCTTGAATCTTATTAATGCAGGATAGTTCTCATAGATATTGGTCGTTCTACGCTATGGCTTCAGCGGTCGCTGCTGGGTGCCCGCCGTGAGCTCGGTACGAAGAGCAGGTCGTTCGGTCGGGCAGCCTTTCATTAGTCGAGGATGCCGATACAGGGAATAGGCTCGAATCAACAAACGTCGGCGTCGCTGCAAGACTGACAAACCGAGTTTTCGAGTTCAAAGGAGCCTTCCGCGTGGGCCGCGTTCGTTGCATCAACCAGAGCGAAAAGAGTCTTCGGGAGATCGGGAGACGCTCTGTTGGGAAGTCCGAAAGCATGCTTTCCAAAGTTGAACCTCGAAATCCGTGATAAGCAAAGTCGATTCTCGTCCTCCCCGAGAACTCCAATCGAGAGCGCATCGACCCGTTGACAAGTTTAATTCCATGACAGTTTTCCATAGGTCATCGGGAGCATCCGAATCATGCAGTCAAAAACTTACGATTCCAAACATGAACGATCCGGGAGGGGGATCCGCAGTGTCGACTTGTTTTTTGCCGACCCGGTCGACAGTCGAGTTGTCGTTGCGCAAACTTCTGTCAAATGGGGAACGGAATGATTTTCGAACTCTCGCATGGATGACTTAGAAAAGGCTCTGCACTCTCAGTTGGGCTCTCTCTGCTCTTGCATGACGAACTCTGTCCAGAGCGATTCCAATCGATTCAAATTTTCCTCGGAGCGGCGGTGGCGAGAAGAGGGAGTGGAACGAATTTAGGGTAATTCCACAATCTCTAATGCTCTGCGGCGTGATACAAAAGGAATAATTCCGAATTCAGATCTTCCAGTGATTCGCTCGTTTCTTCTTCTCCTCTTTAACTTCCTTTCGATGGCTCACTCTCATTTTCCTCGTGCTTCGTCATCCCGCCGTCGGCCCTCTCTCTTCAGCTCGACCGAGGATTTTCAGGAATTGCAGCCCAAAAACCAAACTACTAGGTGTGCATGTAGGCAAGTCCGCGAGCACACAGCGATTTCTCTCTCTTCAGCGAGTCGCTACGAGTTGCGTTGTTTTCTCCGTCGAATGTTGCGTGTGGGAACAATCGCCGCGACGCGACGCTCCGTCGAACAGTGTGTTTTTTTGCATGTCCCCAGTTGTGGATATACTTGTTGTGCAAGCTCTTCCCTCAGCCACGGCGGGGAGATTCAGAATCCGGAAGAGCGAAGGACTGTTTTTCAATCGAGCCATCGCATCGGGTCCGCGAGCTTCTCCGTTCCATCGAATTGTTCGCCGCGAAGTTTCGAATCGATGATTAATTCGCAGCATGAACAGTAATCTATGGAACCCACCGATGGTCGGGCTGCGATCCTTCCGATCGAAGACTCAGACTCGATCTTTGTTTTTGTTTTCCCTCGGACGGCTCGCTCGGCGCACCGATCCTGCGTCAAGGACCGATTGTCTCTGCGACAGACCTCGCGGTTTCCTGAGAGTATCTGTGCTGCGTTTTTGTCCGCAAGACCATGACTCTCATCCCTCCAGCCGCGCCGATTCGCGTCGAGAGATTTCTGACCTCTCGGTTTTGAGAAGCCTACAGCCGAGCAACGGAGATTGGTGAGCGGTGGAGGAACGAACGACTGGAGAGAAACGGAGGGAGACGGCGCCTCTCTTAAAAAGAATAACGCGACTGGCTCATTACGGTTTTTATTCACCTGGGGTGTTGTCCCTCGGTCGGTCGCCGCCGTTCACAGCCGTGAACGCTCGTCCGCCGGCTCCTCCGTTGGAGCTCTGAAGCTACCCCTAGCCGTTCGCCCCTTCCTCAAAGCGTCTTTCCTCACACGGCTACCGGAATGCTCTCTTGGCTTTCTTTTCTTCTGCTCGCTCATCGCCCAACGCCTCTGTCTGCCCTGCTTGCTTCCATTCAGGCTAATTTCCTCAACGGATCTTTCCTTCTCTTCACCGTCTGCCTGTCCGTCCGTTAGTCCATCGTTCGCTTTTTCATGGCGTTCGTTTCTCGGTTTTCCCCGTTCCTTGTCTCGGTCTTCCGCCTTGTCGCAGGGAGAGGAGCGGGTCTTGATCGTCCGCCTGTTCCGTGTCGGCCGACCGAACGACCCCTCAGCCTTGCCTACCTCCGTACGTGGTGAGGGGGAGAAGCGGATCCCTTCCTTGATAGTCAAGTCTGAATTCGGATCAGAAGAGCCATCTCAAAAATTTCAGTCCCGCGAATCTCCTTCTGTACTTCGAGAAGGCGTCACTACGCCCTCTCCGCAGAAGCCTTCCTACTAGCTTGCTCAGAGCGCCGACGGTCCGCTCAAGAACGGAATGCTAATGCGATTGTATGCAGGCGTTTATTTCTGTGCTCGTTACAAATACGTGCGTCCTAAGGACGAATGTCCGTCCGTCCGTCCAGATGCGGTCGCTCGCCGTCGTCGTAACGCCATCCGACTCGCGGGACAGGTGAAAACAGCTTTGTCCTTCCGTTTTCGCGAAGCTACGTCGACTCCATATGGTCGAAGGACGAGACCCTTACCACGCTCCCGTGAGGTCCACAATCGAGGGGAATAAGGTTGGAGAGTCGAGCGAGATGGTCCCTCCTCAGCTATCTGTCAAGATCGTGGAGGTCTGCTCTCTCCTTTTCGTCTTATTCAGATGAACTAAAAACGCGCTCCTGAATCGACGCTTGCTTAGCTTGTGTGACTCCAAGGGCGCGTAAGTGAGGTCTGTGTATCTAGTATCTTCGGTGCTAATAGCCGAAGGGCTCAATTACCTCCAATTAGAGGGTGACGAAGTCGCTGGCAGCGGAGGCCGCGATCGGCGCTCATGCGCGCTCGCCTGACTAGCTCAATCGCAACTTCGTTGGCTCAGCGGGAACCTGTCCCGACTCGTTGTGACTCCAGAGATCAGGTGCCTGACTTGCCGACAGGGTGTAGAACGAGGGGCGCTCTGGGGGATCCTCCGAGACGCGTCTTAAGTCGTTTCTATAAAAAAAACGGGACTTCTTCCTCAAGTGCTTCCTGGTTTTCCTTCGCAGTCTTCCGCCTCGTCCTCTCGGCCGCCGTCTCGTCGATTCAATGAGGCATGAGCAAGCGTTTAGTCGACTAATCTGCTAATAAAAATAGCAGGAGGGACTCGTGAAGGACGAATTTTCGTGCAAATTTGCGTCAGGTGGTTAGAAACTCTCGCTCCCCATGGAGCGCTTGCAGTTCGGGGCTCGGTTTCACGCGGGACAGCGGAACGCACTTCCGATACGGCGAGAGGAGAAATATGGAATCCTCAATGCCATCCCAAAATTCAGGGATGGACTTACGTACTCAGTTGCTCGAGAGGATTGGATCTCCCGACGGCAGCGGCAGTATCTTCCGAGGCTTAGCAAGTCGAAGCCGCTGGGGGCTGACCACTCCCACGTCCCATCGCCTCACCGACCGGCTGGCCCTTGGAAGCGGCGAGCAGGCGTTTCTCCAATATGGGAATGTGCCGTGTCTTGAGCTTCTCACCCGATACGACAGCCTATAGTTTTTTTTCTCTTTGTCCGGTTCCGTATGGGAAGACGGCCTTATGCCCTCTCTGTTATCAGGCGGCCAGGCCACCGTCGATGGGGAAGTGGAGGAGAAACTCTCCGAGAGGGTCAGTCAGTCAGTCGAATTTCCGGATGACTCGCTGCCGAAGCTCACCTCGACGAGTCCGAAAACAGCGACGAATCCGAGTCATCCTGATCAACTGGGAACCGAGAGAGATCCTGCGGAGATTTGAGGCTCCTTGCTATCGATGCTCAACCCCGGAAGTTCCAATGCTATATCGAGGATGATCAGTCTAGGGCCCGTCTCGGCTGATTGATGAATAATTCGCTTTGTTCTCCCATTATTTCGATAGCTCGCAGCGGATCGGATTCAGATCACAAACAAGGTGCACAACGAGTTGACGGAGACAGCAACTCA
This sequence comes from Galendromus occidentalis, assembly GCF_000255335.2. Taxonomy (NCBI): domain Eukaryota; kingdom Metazoa; phylum Arthropoda; class Arachnida; order Mesostigmata; family Phytoseiidae; genus Galendromus; species Galendromus occidentalis. The sequence goes on along the minus strand of NW_003805418.1, from coordinate 230,813 downwards.
CGGTCGTTTGAGGAATCTCGGACGGACGGACGGATGGAAGGCGGACCGACGGTTGGACGGACGGACGAACGGACGGGAGTATACTGGGGCTTCTACTCTGTGGGGGCTGTCGCGCGAAAATTCTCCGTAGAGGCAATTACGGTCGCTCCGGTCGTGCTTCGATGAAGCGCATCTCTCTGTAGCCAACGCGGCTCGATTCCACCAGGAGGTGAACGTCAGTCAGTCAGTCGGCCCGTCAGGCCGTCCGTCCGTCCGTCCGTCCGTCCGTCGGTTTGTCCTCTTGCCTTCTGAGAAGAGCAAAAATCACCCCAAGCGAGTGAGCAGATGAATCCCACCGAGCGATCGAGAGACGGAGAGGAAGATGTTGTCGAAAGAGACCGATAGCTGCTTACTGAGAGAATACGGAATCACACGGCTCGGAGAAAAGCGATAGAATCTCACAGAAGCACGGTATTCCATCTTCATCACGTCTGCGCTCGAAGAAGAGGAAAAAAAAGATAGCAGATTGAGAAGGACGGCGCTGTCCGGCTGGGTTCGTTGTTGCATGATTGCCTCTCCGTAACCCTCACCCTGGCGGGCTCTGGTTTGATCGCGTGGCTCCGACCCGGTGCGGTGGGTTGATAGGGCTCCGCGGTCCAGGCCGGGGTTGTCCACTTGCTCTCGTTCCTCTCCATCTGAGAAACTGTCGGTCGCCCGTTCGGCTGGAGGGTCAAGCCACCTTTGAACTTGGTTCTCCTTCTTCTTCCCACTCGTTCTAACAGTTTATCTCATATCCCTGGAGGCTTCTTCTCCCCCGAGCTCTCGCTGATAAGGGAAAAGACTTGGAAGCGCGCTCGGAAGAGAAATAGCCCCTAGGAGCTACAGATTCGCCTGGCTCGGTTTGCTGGATGGCTGAGTTTTTCTCACGTTCTGACCACGGACCACTTCTCCGACTCCTTCTAGGTACATATAACCATGGCACCTATCGTTGAACGAGTGACGGGAAGCGGGGAATTTCTTGCAATGAGAATTCCGCGTTCGGTCCGCGCGATCAATTCTTCGCGTCACACCGCGACGGTGCGGTCCGCGCGTCAATTAAAGCTCCTCCGCCGTGCGGATGGAGTCCGCGTAAAGCTGTGGGGAAGACATAATGGTCCGTCCAGTCTCGATGCTGTCGGTCGTCTTGTGAGGAAGTCTTCTTGGATAACCCTGTTCTCTTGTCGATGTTGGTCGACAGGAAATGTGTCACTTGTCACTCAATTACCGCCAAGATAGATCACTGGAGTCGAGGATACTAACCCCTCAACGTCGCTGGCCGCAGACACTCGTTCGGCTGTGCTTTTTGCAAAATTGCACTCTTTCAAACAAGCGCATTATGTTCTCGGAGTTTTAAGTAAGAGAGGCCAGGAAAAAAAACATTCGTCTGAAATGAGGCTCGTCAAGAACGCTGTCTTGGAGGGCGCTCTTCCGGGACGGCCGGAGAGGTAGGAAGCCTCTTGCGTGGTGGGGAGATCCGAGAAAATTCCGTGGCAAGGCCGAACGATTTCCGCTATACACACAAACGAGGTTGTTTAGTGTTCAGGTCGCTGAATGTTTGCGCTCCGAGTGAGAGCCGAGGAGGGTGCTCGTGACAAATTCTCGGACGTCTCTTCGGGTCCTTCCCTACGCCACCCCACCCGTCGACCCACGAGCGCCAGAGAGTAGCAGCAGCATCACTCTCCGCCGAGAGTTTCTTTGTATTCATTGTGAATATCGAGTAGCGCAGGCTGTGTGTGAGCGTGGTATGCATGCAAGCAAGCGTGCGTGCGTCCGTCCGTCCGATTGGTCGGCCATTCACGCGAACAAAGATGATATCGTGGGCTGAGCACGTTTTCTCGATGCGTTGCAAAGATCTTTTGTTTCAAAGGATTGCTTCGCGTAGAGCCCGTCTGCTGGAGAGCGGTCATTAGAGCATCTCTGTGACAGAGGAGATAATGCACTACTAATAGAATACTGAGAAGATTAAGACGAAATGTTCCGGCTACGCAGAGAGAAGAAACTTACGCCCCGGCCACTTTGTCGGGCCTGCGGTCAATCGGCGAGTAATCGAGTTCGGAGCTAAGATCCTGAACGGTGTTCGCGACAGAGTTCGGCTCGTTCTGATTTCCTCGGCACCGGCAAGAAACGACCGATTCCGAGGTCCGTGCAGGTGTCGAGGGTCTCCATCGAATCGCTGCCGAGGGGAAAAATTACACTTCTCGCCCCGCTAAGCGCTCGCAGAGGTTGTCCCGCTCAGCGTAACACGGATACGTTCCGGATTTCGATCAAATGAGGATCACCGCTCCAGAAAATTATGAATTCGATTGACTTGCGAGTCTTAGCTTCCATGCGCTACCTATGTTCAATGAGGCCACGGCACGAGCGGGTGCCTCAGACTAAGTTTCTCGATTCGATGGCTCTCATCGAGCTGGTTCTGTTCAGGACCGAATCGCAAGAGAGATGCGTTGGAGAAAATATCGATGTTCTTGATGCATCTAGGAGAGTTTCAGGAAAAGTTGCTTGTCGGATGAAGCGCTAACAGTTGTGGTTGCTGCGAGGCAATGTAATCCTCTTGGAATAGAATCAACCGCGCTTCTCCCTCCTCTCACGCGGTCGATGGATAGGCCTACCCGCGAGCCCCTCCCAACACATGTTGGGCGTTCTCTACATTCGCTTCCGCGCACGCAACTTTTCCAGGCGTTTCTACATGCGTGAACGCGCGCGATTTCGCCCCCGGGCGGGAGGAAGCGAAATCATCTCGGGCTCGAGCACCGAGATTATCGCTTCGACGAATCAATTTTTCGCTGTTTCTTGTTCTTATTCCGACTTCCTACTTCCCCATACGTGTCACGTCAGGATATTATTCACAGTTAGCCACTTCCGCGGATCCTTCGAGAATTGTCGGGCTTTGCTTCACGATTGAAGTCCGTGTCCTTTGACCCCCTTAAGGAGGTGAGCTGCGTACCTCGAAGGCCGAAGCAAATCCACGGATGTTGAGGCAGGACGGAAGAAAACTGTTGGCGCCGCCATGTCTCCTAGATGACTTGTGCACCGTCTTTCCGCTGACCGCGACCAAGCAAACCGTGGGCCAAAGTCTCCGCCTCGGCGCATAGCTGTGTATCTTCACGTACAGGCTCTTCTTTGTGCAGGCAGGGTTGTGGCAAATTCTTCGACTCGTCTTGAAAGGCATCGAACGGGAGAAAACGGTGTGTGAATCTATCAACATCGTCCTTGCTGTCTCCCCCGATCCGGGGAGGCGAGGGGACGGGTTTTTCCAATTCTCTGTCCACTGGCGTCTAGTGCTCTCGTTCCTCGATCTCTGTTGAGCGATCGAGCGGTAAAATCTGGGAACACGGAGGAGAGTTGGTGAAGAGGGACCGAGAGAGGAGAGCGCATACTGGGAAAATTGATGCAACGACGGATTTAAGTGTTCGAATAAATCTTCAAAATTCAATCGAATTCTCGAAAAATGTTCCGGCGCCCCCTGCGGACCGGTGAACACGTCCCATCTCCGCGATTCTAGCGTTGGGAGAATGAATTCACCAGAGTACCTGTTCGCGGCGAGATCACATGGTGAGTGAGGGCGCCCACGCTTCCGAATGAATTTCCGAATGAGGCTACCGAGACCGAGAAGGACACATGGGGGAGGGCCACCAGACAAGCCGATGGGGGAAGCTTGAGGGAAACGTTTTCCAACAAGTCGATGTGATACACGTAGTCCTCGTGGCATTGGGAGATCGAACGGAGAGATTCCTTGAAGTAGTAAGGGAGTTTTTCACAGACGCGTTCCTCTCCTGATTTCCTCCAATGATCATGATGAGTATTTCGTTATTTTCTTTTTGTCAATCCATCCGTTTGTCCTCACCGCAGACTGAGACAAGTCCGGATAGCAACAGAGTTCGGTGGCAGGATCAGACGGTTTGTTGTGCCATTACTGGGCTGGACAAGTCTCTACGACAGAACGAGCGAGTGAGCAGAGGAGAATTTCGAGTGTTCCCTGCTCGGGAGAAAGTTCTTGACTCCTCCAGCCAGTCCCGACTCTTGGCGCTTCACGCCTCAGGGGTCTTAGCAGGAGCGGCTATGATTCGAGCAGCGACCATGACGCACTTGCAAGCCGGCCAGTCGGCCAGCCGGCCGGCCCGCCCGCCGTACCCCGTATCGTTCGCGACGATGGAGACGAACGACAACAACAACGCCGACCTACAGACAGTGAGCCGACGAATGTACCGAGGAAGGGAATGTCCCGTTGCCGAACAGGCTTCTCGAGGGAGGAAAATGATTGTAGGGAATCACATTGCCCCTCTGTCTACCCAGCCGCTGTTTGCTTGTTTGCCAGCAGACCGTAGGAGTCGACGAAACCCTTCGGTTTCTCGATTCTCTACGGCGATGTATCATTCCCTCCGAGTCATCCAATCACAATCAGAGGGCGGTCAGTAGACGGCGAAGTGATGCACTCGAGAACCCGCTCCTTCGAATGTGCTCAAATCTAAATGACGTTCACTTGCTGTGTGGAATCCCTCGCTACCTGCGTTGATTTGGCTGGAAGCGTCGCGTCGGTTTTGAGACGCCATACTCAGAGAGTTAGCAGGGCACCCTCCAAGATTCCTACGGAACTGAATCGATAGTACACGGAGTGATCACATGTTGCCGAGGGCCTCGAGTTCCTCTCCACCGTCGCGCGTGGAATCTCTGAAGCGATGAAGTTTCACCATGGATACTCCGCCATGGTCCACGTTGAGGGCCGTCTGAGCCATGATACGTCAAGCATTGCAGAAATTATGAGCGAGGAGCTGCGCTTGCACATTCCTGTGGTTTCCTACCGAGATGAATTGGAATCGGCCGGCCGTTGACGAATCTGTTCTGCATAGTGTGCAGTGTATACGGCTCCGAAAAGCGTGGCGGCTTTCGATGGTGGAGGACGATCCCGACTCTTCCTGATTTGCTATATCGTAGCTCTCAATCGCCTATTCCCACTCCGGAGCAAATCGAGCATCCGTCCAGCCGCAAGCATACAATGATCGGAGCTTCTCGTCGCCGCTCATACATTGTTATTCTCGCGGGTCCCTAAACGACTGCACGTATGTACGTCTGAACCCGTTGCCCGTTTGGAGACGCAAGCCACAGTTGCCAAACTTTAACTCGATAGAATTCAAGACCGTTCAAGCGCGACAGTATTGTTATTACTACACAAAGTATTGTGTACGTCTGATGCAGACGGGCTTTTCCAATTCAAACTTTTGCAAGCGACGAGACGCACTCGCTCAGGAAAAGCCAATTCATTACAGCGGCGGAGGGGAGAGAGCGACCGGCGCAGCCGATGCGGCAGCGACCGATCCAATGCCTCGGAAAAAGGCCCTTGTGGAAACTATTTCATTTGCCTTACGGAAGCATGTTTTCTTTCTCTTCGCGTTTCGAAAACAATGACGTGCGCGGACCGCGGACTATCTCGCAGCGAGCAGAAATCCAAATGCGTCTATGCGTCGTCACTCGCTTCCATCACTATGGCCGCGTTCGGAATCATGTCAACCGCCTCGACGCAGCGACGCGAAGGGGCGGAAACGGCGAGCTGGGGAGCGTCCAGGGCTCGACGTACACAGGAGCTGTCCGCAGATGCAGTTCTTTATTTCCTGTCCTGATCGACAGGGCTCGCTCCGACTACACAAGACGCGGTCAATAAAAATCGACTCTAACAGAGCTGAGGTTTCCCCGGACCTACAAGGATCCACGGAGCGTTGGGAATCGAGGGGAAGACACGTAATTCTCACACGAGCTTGAGAATCCGAATGATGGAGTTGACAAGTAGATGAGTGGGTGGGTAACAGCTTGTTCATTTGGGAAAAACGCAATCGTTTCGCGATAGACCGCATCCCTCCCATTACCAATCAACTGATTATCTGGACCCTTCCCGCAAACAGAGGCCTGCACGAGGCAAAGGGAGGAAGCTCCTATTCGTTAACATTACGAGAACATTGACAGGCGGAAAAGCTCCTCCGAGTACGCGGATTCCTTTTAGTCTCTCGGCCGATCAACGACAACTTGGGTCTAAACGCGGTCGGCAGAATAAGCCAAGTGCTTCTACAGCGGGTCGGAATAGGGACGGAATAGGGAGTTGCGATATCCGTTCGCGGAGCGTGCTAGAATGCGCTGAATCAAGAGCTCCTCCCAATCGATTGCTATGTTTGTGGCCCGTTGTTGCAGAGACTGAAACCCGAAAACGTCCGTTGAGTAAAGCCGCTTTCGGGAGGCCGCACAACATATGTTCGAGGCGTCAGGGGCATGAAAAATTCCACGGAACGGCAAACTCTTTATGAGCAAGTTACCGAAGTCGGCGTCACTTTGCGGGTAGAGCTGAATAACTACAACTGTGACGGGATCCCACGGCAACCAGTGACACTCTCGCTTCCCTTGACATTCGTATTCGGAAATCACTAGGCCGGTCGAGTCTGTTCGAGCTTCATGCGATGCGCCTTGACATGAGCCATCGAAGGGGAAGCGGATTCTCATGCTTCAATGCTTTCCAACCTGCTCAACCCGCCAATGTAAACAGGTCGCTCTCGGAGGATTCCTGAGGAAACTGAATATCCTCGACCGGAACCGTTTCTCGAGACGGATTTTCTGCGGATCGCTTGTAATGGACCGACTCTGCGTATACAGTAGAACCTGGATTCGAGGGACTCGAAGGGAGCGGTCGAAAGGGTCCGGTGTATCTGGAGTCCGTTTTATCCGAAGATGGGCTCTGAATCGCAATGAAATGTGAAAATAATCGTGATCCCCGTTGCAGCCTTGCCCGCGACGCGCCTAAAGACGAGGAGCTCTGCAAATCGTCCAATTCAAGGGTATCGCTTCCGAATTCCCTTTTTGCAAGAGTAAACGCGTCATAACAAGCGATTCGATCAGCATGGGAGGAGATGGAATCGGGGCCTCAAAATCGGTTTGTCATATCCGATAGTCCGTTATTTGGTCGGCTATAGCCGAGTCACTCAACATTGAAGATCCCGACGGTTTTTCCGGGACTGAAAGATCGGTCTTCTGCAACCGAGTGTCTGGGATATTTGGGTCCATTATAACGAGGTTCTACTGTAGTGCATTTCTCCAACTCCTTCATAAGAGAATCACGGACGACGAGTAAGGCTAGGTGGACAACGGTAGATGGCGGACGGTAGGAAAGTCGGATAATTGCCTCCTCTGTCTCCAAGCATCCAATGGGGTCCGGAGCACTCGATGTTATTCCATCATTTTGTCCGCTTCCCATCCAATTACTCTCCTGTGCTTTCAAGTTGCTGCGCGCCATCATAGACGTAAGGACCGAGTGACCTCGCTTTAGATTCCGTCGTCAGATCTGTGCTCTCACAACATGGACGGCTCCCCATAGTTTGAGGAAATCGAATATGCTCACTCAGTTGAGACCTTCAATGCAGTCGAGACTAGAAGATTCTGCTGGTCGCCCCTGTCCTTTCAGCTCCCTCATCTCCCCCGAGGGGTCAGTGTATAAGACCCCCATCACCATGGGGCACGGCGGGGTATCGTCTTCATATACCTTAGGAAACGCGCGGCTCGTACCAGAATACGTCCGTCATCATCACCGAATTTCTGTAATGGTGATCGAAATCTGAATTATGACTTTATTGAATTATGATTCTGACTTCCCTCGCGCCGACGAAGCCAATAAAATCAATCGGATTACTTCCGCGGAAAATAACCTGAACGAATGAGCGGGCTACCGGGGTACTTTGAATCGTAGACGGCACTGTGATTATAGAGGGGAAACTCCTAGAAACGCGGGACCACGAACTTATCAGAAACCGACAAGAGCATATATGAACCTCCCTAATTAAATCGTCCTAATGAGAATTTATTTGGCAAGCTACTTAGAACCGGAGTGCTTATCGATCGACAGGACTCGGTCTCGTTCCCCTGATAAGAAACCTCCGGAGCAGGTCCTCGCATGTGAGACTTCTGAATTCTCGACGAGAAACCACGATCCTGTGTTGATGCTCGCCGACTTGAGACGCGCTTCAGCCGCTCCAGAATCCCTCTCCTGCTAGAATACTTCTTCGATCCGTTTTGCAACTTCCGAGCCTTGTTGACAGATCCTGAAGGGTGCGAGCGGAATAATCCTCATCGGCAGCAATCCCCTGAGGGAATTCACGGACTCCGAGCCGACCAATGCCAAGCATCGCATCCTCGACCTGAAAACTGGGTTGAGCTCTGAGCGCTCCGAATTGAATTCGCGTGTACGGGGATCGTTTCTCAGTTCTATGATTCAGACATCGATCCGTGGATCGAGCCGTTCGGGGAAGAAGGAAGTGTTTAGGAGGGCGGATACCCGAGAGCGACACAATCGAGCCATCGAGTCTGACGCATTTCATCTTAGCAATTCGTGGCTGAAGCATAGCGTTGCGCCGATCGGGAGGGTCGAGAGGTTTCGCTCGCGACCGGAATCGGACAGTCGGCCGCGACTGATAAATCCAAGGTCCACATCCCCAGGTATCCAGCACTCGGTTTTAATTTTTCATCGGACTCATTGGACGTTTTCTATGCAGCCGACATGATCACTGACTGAGTGTTTCTTGCGCCGCGCCGTCTTGTTCATCTTTCTTAGCGCAGTCGGAAGCGACCATCCGACGACATTGACATCTTTTTTTCGGCTGAGCAAGCGAATTCGTGTTGAGGGATGCGTTTGTAATGAAGTCACAAAAGTTTCCGTTTCAAATTAATATCCATTAGTTCCCTCCGCGGCCAGAACGCTGATACTCTGGAGAACACGATGCTCTTAATTTCCTCCTCCGACAGCTCGCTGGGCTAGCGAGCCTCAGCAGCCGCCGGGACAACGAGTACAGCGGAAAACCCACGGCTTTGATACTCTCTCCCCAACGTGCTCCCTCTGATAGTTTTTGGGACACCAAAACTATCTAGAGTCGGAGTATCGGCCGCCAGAAACATTGGTCGGCCGTCGAGTCAGCGAGTATCGCGACGCAATCGATTGACTGCGTACAATGTCGGAGCTTGGCTCCGAAGTGTACCCGAAGCCTTCTGTCCTGGAAAGCTACACCAGGGCAGTGAAACGCAACTTTTGCATTTGTCACAAAGAATTCTATCATTTCAGCGTCTATCACGTACACGGCCGTTGTTCGGGGTAAGGTGGCTCTGCCGTGCAACATAGAGCCACCTACGGCAGGCGACGAAGTAGTTCTCGTCCTCTGGTACAAGGTACGTCGTTTCGCTACGTACAATAAAAATATTTTTAGCAGCTCCACCGAATCTCTTCCGCGTGGCCACATTTGTCAATGCGAGAAACACCACGGGAGTTCTGTGGCCGTCCTTCTTCGGGAGCTGCTTTTTCCGCGCCCGAGGAGGCGAGCTCCTCCTCTTCGCGCAGAGTTTCCTGGAACGTCCGCAGGCTGAACCTTTGAAAGCTCCGAGGCGAAAAACCTGAGAACAAGCCATGGCGACCCCGACTCGTAGGTTTCGAATGCGCTACAAGAGGAGATTACGATATTTAAAAATCATTTCAAACTCGTTGTCTGGTCCCAGGATGATATCCCAGCTCCGATATTCACTTTGGACGCCCGTCGAGGGGATTTGGACCGGGCGCCGCAATCTACTCTCAGTGATCTCGGCAAACGAGCCTTCTTCAATATGGCTAACAAACCAGCTTTCCTGCAAATTGACCCTGTCCATGAGAACGATGCCGGAGAGTATCGTTGCAGGGTGGATTTCAAGAGAGCGCGGAGTATCAATACCGTCATCAATCTCAGAGTAATCGGTAAGTTCGCTTCGATCGACTCTGCGGTGAGCGCTTTGCGAATGCACGTATCGTTTTCTGACGAATAGACAAAAGAATCCCCGCTCGCCCGCATGTCGTTCTTTATTGTCCCCGTCTGGCTTCTGTGCATTCTTCCCCAAGCGGGATTAACTTCCCCGCTTCGCGCTCTGCTCGGATGTATTACGGGATGCCAAAACCGACGTTGTTTTTTCCCCGTCCGAATTCCATACCGGCTGGCGGTTCCGACCGTGCGGTTGCATGGCACGCCCGATGGGAAGCCGGTGACTGCAGTTGTCAATAGACATATTGTTTCAGTGCCCTCGGGAGAACCGGTGATCGTCGATGAGGAGGGATCGTCGAGACTCAGGGGACTCGTAGGTCCTTTCAACGAAGGCGACCCTCTGGTATTAGTGTGTCAATCTGAACAGGGTGAGTTGGATCTGTACCTGTGTTTATTCCCTCGCCCCTCGTCTCGAGTGTCCCCGAACGGGAGACCTCCAAACTTTTCGAACCGGAATGGCTGGGTCCACAATACGAACAGCTGTAGATGCGTAGCCGTATCATCGCTGTGGACAAACCCCGAATCGAGGCGAATGTTACTTGACGCACTCGCTGTGTGTGTTTTCCCTCGTGGAGAATCAGGAAAGGCAGAAGAAGTTCGCTCCCGAGTTCTTCTCCAAATTCTCCGCGTAGTCTGAATGAGAATCTGTCCGAACAACCGGCAGCAGCAGGTTATATGCAAATCCAACATTTTTGATCATTCGCTGCTCCTCGGTCTCCTCGCTTCCTCCTCCAGATCCTAATTCTGCCGCTAAGGCGGGTACTCTCACAGAGGCTCTTAGGTGAGGGGTTAAGCTGACTGACAGCGAGTCTTCCGCAGGCAAGCCACGGCCTTCGGTCACGTGGTGGAAAGATTATCGGCTCATCGACGAGTCTTATTTCTACGACGCCGAGGACAATCTAGTAAAGAACGTGCTGGAAATCGAAGCCTTGACGAGAGATGATCTGCTCTCTGTGATCGTCTGCCAAGCATCGAACAACAACATCACCGTACCGAATCCAGTGTCTGTAACTCTCGATCTGAATCGTAAGTGATTTCATCGACGTCATATCTGAGTTCAAATGGGCTTATTTTGATGAACTAAATTCAGTGTTCCCGCTCTTATTACTTAAGTATACCGGGGCCTATATTCCTCCGGGGTAAGTCGGATCCCATTCCACAGTACGTAGCAGACGAGGGCGGAGGGTTTAGTGGATTTTACCGGGTCGGAACGCCATGAGTTCGACGGCGAGTCTTCCTTCGCGAATAGATTCCCCCGATACTATGTATCTCGGAGTTCCACGAAGAGGTCCCCGCGCTCCGATCGTACGCTGCTCCGGTCTCTAATGAATCGGCTCAGATCGCTGCCGAAGCCGTTCATTCGACAATTGTGTCCGAATGTATTCGAGCTCCTACGAGTCGAGTTGTCGAGCCGGTGGCCCTTTAGTGCACTTGTCTTGAGGCATTCCAGATAGACACGGATGACCGAGTTGTCGGCGACAGCGGCGGCGACGTCAAGAAGGCGAACTCCATGCGACGTCGCATAATAATTTACATAAAAGGCTCGCTGTAGGAAACAATAGAAAATTCACAATGCGCAAAGCTAGCATGTCAAGTCGCTGGGCTCATCTTGATTTCGGAACAGACGGGTCCAACGAGCCCGACGAGGGATATTTCGCTTGTCTCGGAGTCCGAGTTGCCTGATTACGAAACTCGTCGCAAAATTTCGTCGAGAAATTCGATATGAAACCGTAGAATGTCAACTGTTCTCGCAGCGGAAGTCGTCAGCGAAGCTCGGAAGCAGTACTTGCGAACGCTCTGCTTGCAGTGAAGCCACTCGACGTCACAATAGAACATCCACCATCTCATCTTTCTGCCAATCAACAAGTCTTGCTGAGATGCACATCTTCGGGCTCTCGGCCAGCTGCGAAACTAAGTTGGTGGATGAACGGACGACAACTGAAACCAGCCCGGGAGGATGAGGCCAGTCTCAAGAGCAGCTCTAGTGTACTCATGCTCACGCCTTCCGCCGAAGATAACGGTAATTGACTATTGGCCGACTCATTCGCTAGCCAAGTGGCCGCCGCCGACGAAGTGAATCACTCGCCCGTTCTGTGTATGTTAAGGAGGAAGGTCGAGGACTCGTCTTTGACTTGATTTTTTTCATATCAGGCAAGATGATATCCTGCCGAGCCGAGAACGCTCTAATCCCCGGCAGCGCTTTGGAGCATGGTCTTCGACTCGACGTCCACTGTAAGTTTAGAGCTATGAGGAATATGAATTAGCCATATTGGAAGGTCGTCGCGCGCCGTGACGGCCGAGAATCGACAGTTTCTGCGCCGTCCGCTCGTTCCATCGACTCAGCAGGTGACCATTGAGCTGCCGAGCTGCGAGCGACGTGATCATCGCCTCTCCGATATCTACTGTAGTATCTCTAGGTCTAATAAAGGGGGGTGTGGTCTTCCTTGGCTCCAGTTGAGGGAAGCGTCGGCTAGTTGCCTCGCACGCCAAGGGCACAGAGCAGCAACTGCTATCGCCTTCGACCGATAGTGGCAGATAAGGCTAATTGACATGTACGCTCGATACGAAGCCCAGGGATGAGCCGAAACAACGATGTCGACGACGAAAAAGAAAAAGACGACCGCGGCGACGACAACAGCAGCAGCAGCAGCGGCCATGGGAGGTGATGCGGGAAACCGCGGGACGCAGGGGAACCGGAGGAGATAACCGCATCGACATCCACCCCTTTCGGTTTAATGAGTCAGCTGTGAAACATAGATGACACTCATCGGCCTAAAACGTGGCCCCGCGAACGTGCCGAGCCCGGCACACGGAGAAATCCGCAGATTCCAGACGGCACGGCGCGGCGTTACTTGAGCGCGACGCAGACCTCTCAAACTGAATTACGTACGGCCGAGAATCTTAGTCCGTACGGTACCACATTGCTAGCAGATTAAGAAAAAAACGCATTCATATATGCTCGACAGATCCTCCGCAAGCGTCGCTTGAACTGGCAAGTTACATCAATCCTGACGATATTCGGGAACAAATGGATATACGCTTGACTTGCCACGTCAACGCTAATCCTCAACCCGCTAATGTCACGTGGTTGTTCGAAGGTAGTGTCATTTTTCGACTTTCGATCAGGTGCTCAGTGCTTTTTTTCCTCAATGAAGAAATACGAAAATATTCCCCGTCTCCAGGCGATCGTCTCCGCACGGATTTACTTCCGCGAGTGATACAGAGCTCAACGGGAATTTTGATTCGACGCATTCAGCGAGTTCATCGCGGGAGGTATATGTGTCAGGCCGAAAACTCGCAGGGCAGAGGAACGAGCAATGAGATTTATTTAAAGCTTAAGTGTAAGTCCTCTGAACTGTTGCCTGTAAACTTCTTTAGGCTCTCGGTTTTCTGAGCTCACCTTCGAAGGCGCCGCTTTTTCGGTTTGTTCGTCGCTCGTCCCGGGTTGTTTGTTCGTATATGCTCCGTAGACGCGCCGTTCGCCAACGTGGTGGAAACCACATGCGCGAAAACATCGGAATTCAAATCCGAGCTCTTTCCGCAGTTTCGCCGCTTTGCAAATCGAAACAACGTCTGGCGTACGGTGTTCCGTCGGAGGGTGAAGTCAGCGTCCTGTGTGACGTCGAAGCTGATCCTGATGACCTGGTCTACTACTGGGCGTTCAACTCCACTGTCACCGGGCGAGTACACAACCTCTCCGTAGCGGATAACACACGGAATGTCTACACGTACAAGGTAAACTAACTGGGAAGGCTTTGCAAACACTGCCTCCTCGGGACAGATCGTCTCGACCGTCTCCCGAGAAGCTTCCCGTCTAGACGCCCAGAGGATCTGCTATCACGTTCTAACGAAGGCCGCAAAAGCTGCCGATCGCCGAAAATTAAAGACACCAGCGATTCCAGGTGTCGAATCTCCAAGTCAGCTACGGAACGCTGCTTTGCTGGGCGAAGAACCCCATCGGATTACAGCGAGATCCTTGTCGATATCGGATCGTCCCGGCAGGTAAGTTCGGCTAGCTTTCGTTCTTATGTCGAGACGCATCCCATCCCTGAGTTAAGGATCCATCATCACTTCGATGAGCGCGATGGCAGGCTCCAGCCGGATGGAAGATTCGATCACCCCAGCCCAGAGTGTCGCTGCCTTCTTGGGACTCAGTTTTTTTTGCTTCCGATGTCCCGCCCATAATCTCTTATTTCTTCGAAGTCATTCTGATAATTAGCTCTTGGAAAAACTATTGCAGGGCCCCCGGATCCCTTGGTGAACTGCACGCAAACCAACGCCACATCTTCCAGCATCACATTGAAGTGCTACGAAGGAACGTGGGACGGAGGACTCCGGCCGCTAAGCTTCTACGCGCAGGTTCGTTTCGGGCCCATGTCTCATATCTTTCTATTTGCGGGTCTCGTCTTGATTCTCTGAATTCCAATCGCGTGGAATGACTCCGCATTTGTCACTTGTTAGCTCGGCTGCGACGCGCGAGGGAACGTCTCAGAGACCTCTCTTCGGGAAGATCGATGCTCCCTGCGACTCGCAGACTGTGAGGAATAAGATCGTGTGTTCGAGCGGGACGATGCCGCGGATACCCGAAGATTCCTCTCCGCTCGTTGCTAATCCTCTCACGTGTTAGCCGTGCGCTGGGGGAGAAACCCGGGAGATCATCGAAATTCCTGGGTTCTCCATCCCGACACTCCGGCAAGGATCAGCTGTCTCCCTCCGATTTCAGTTTTGACACCATACGAATGAATATGAGTGCGGTCTCACTCCTCCCGTGAATGCGGGACAAGTACATAGACGAGCCATTTGTCGAGGGAATAAGCGGCGGCCCGTCCATGACGATGACTCAAGAGTCGGATAACGTCTTCGTCATTATTATGCGATCCTGGCGGGTTGACGAGGATATATGTTTGTACCGCGCAAGTTCGCTGCAAGCGACACTCGACTGACTGAGAGAGCCGAGCCCCCGTGCCCTCGATTACGGTACGCGAGGGCGTCGGACGGAACTGCGATAACCATGACGAAATAACTCAGTTCTGTACTTTCGTCTAACAACAGGTGTACGACGTGGAATCCGGTCAGATGGTGGCGAACACGTCACATCATACATCCCCAGAGAACATCTCCATATCCCGCTTGCCGACAGGTAGTTCTTTCCGAGTCACTGTGTTCGCCGTCAATGTAAAAGGTGTCAGCGCTCCGCACGTGATCATGGCACAGACGATGCGGATCGCTGAAAAGTATATCGGTGAGTGGAGGATCAAAGAAAATCGCTGACAACGCTTCCGCAGACAGACTCTTCACGAAACAAGTTCCAGGCTCTGCGTTCGCGAGGGCGTTGACGGAAATTCGCGATTCCGCCGGACGGCCGGGCGAAAAAGGAACTTCGAAGCATATCGACAGCAATTCGCTCACCATTTCGACAACATTTTCCGTATTGCAGATCATGAGGTGATATTAGACATGAACCCCATCCTACTAGGCATAGCGATAGCTGTGCCGATCGCGTCTGCGATATTCTTCATTGCCCTGAGAACAAACTGCGCCCTCAAAAGTGAGTATGGGTCGGATTTGATTCGTTCGATAGCGAACGCGATGGAATATGCCGAAACCTGATCGAATTCCCACTCAACCCGGATCTTGTTTCCAGCGTTACAAGTATTGTCAGAAGATAAAGTCAATGTTCCGAGAGAGAGGTGAGTTGTAGGACAATAGTCGTCGGAGGACACAATGAATCGCTATCGGTCCTCTCTGTATGGCCCGTATATTCGGAAGAATGGGAAACATCGCTTCGCATGAGACACTGACTCTCTCGAAATCGACAGAGACTTGGATGAAGAGGATCAGCTCAAAAAACTCACTGATCGTGATCCTGGCCGGAGAGAATCCATCCATACCGTGCCCTGTCAACTCAGAAGTCCCGACATAATACCCCACTTGACTCCTCCACAGGACCACAGGCGTCAGCGAGGTCAGTTTTTCGAATAACGTGGATGGGGGGACTCGTCCGGGTCGGGTGGGCCCGAGCATTGAATGAGCGAATAATCTGTTTTTTCCCCCCGCAGCCAGTTTATGCGGTCCGCATCCCGAATCCCCGTCGGTGCATCTCTACTACACGAACATCCCGGCAGTTCCTACGGTCGAGTACGGGGTTCCGTCGTCGTCGTCCTCGTATAACAACTACGAATCCCCCATCTACCAGCGGCCCATGTCGCTGCAAAGACGACAGTCCCTCTATTACCAAAAGTCGATGGTGGACCTCCACAACGTAAGTCCGTCGGTGTTGTAGCGCGGCGGCGACGCATTTCGAATTGAATCACGAACCGAAAGAGGAAAAAAAAAGACGGCACCCTGATTTTTCGTTCACAGGCGTATCTCTACGATAGTCCCATCACGACCCGCCGAGTGAGTGGATCGTCGAACGCATACAACACATTGCCGCTCCGGAGAGAGCTCCTGAAAAGCGAATACTACTTGGAGCTGACAGACGAGAACGTCGAAAGTTCTGTATAGCAGGAGCTCAGCGGGGAGGAGAGCTCCCCGGACGAACTTCCCAAGCGTCAGGAAACAAAGAAACCCCTCCTGACCCTAGTCCGGGTTTGAAGTTGACAACTCACTCCTCTCCGTTGCTTGATGTGATTTGAATTTCAGCAGGAGGCGACAATCCGCGAATCGATTTTCAGGATTTGTTTTCGCGAGGGCCTGAATGGATTCGCTCACCATATCATTGGATCGCTGTCACCGCCGCGGCTGGATATGTTTGCCGCGGATCTATTGTCCATGTATTGGTTTCGGGGAAATCACCCGCAAGAATCCGCATAGAAATTCTCATGAGCAAACATGTACTTTCACATAACTGTACAGCAACTGTTCTCGTTCCCGCGCGTGTGTATGTTGGTTCCACGCGGGCGAACTACTGCCATTTGTTTGATAAGCGCTTAGGTTTCTCTGATTCGCGCCCCGTTCGCCTCTAAGAGGATTTCGTCGTCGCCGTCGTCGTCGCTGCTGCTGCTGCTCGGCGATTAATGCGATAATCGTGGATGGACTTCCGAAGAGATGTTTCAATCTATTTTTCTACTTGGTGCGAATCGCGGTGAGGCCGTCGAAGAGCTCGACCCTTCGGGCCGATCGATATTTCCGATTCTGGCGACAAATCAAAGGGACCGATGTTTTGATGACGAGACCATTGGAGAGGGATATGCATAAGATAGTACAATTCCCTGTGAATAAAGTTGAGAATTCCTTTGTGAAGAAAGCCGCCGTATTTTCTCTCCGTGACGGAAACGGATCAGGGAGATTCGCAGGGACGGGATGCTCGGCTCCATGGGATAATTACCGCTTCCGAAATAGGTACGTCATTCTCAGAGATCATACCTTATTCTGTTATTTTGAAACGACGGGCCTCGTCGTCGCATGACCGTGCAGCCAAGATGCACAATACAGTCGTGCGATGTTTGCATTGTTCTCGGGTCTCATGAGGGATCATTTGCTCGAATCGGAGATGACATCCCATCACTACGCAGCGACTACTAAGAGCCAGACCGGCCGGGCGCTTAACTGGTCTGGCGGCATTCTTGGCCGACAGTCAAGCTCAATCGGGTCTGCCCTTACGTCATCTTATCCTCCGAAGACTCGCTTTGATTTACTCCATTTTCGTATGGTCCCGAATAGTGGTCAGTCGACCCCAATCATCTTTGACTCGGTTTCTCTTATGTTAGCACTGCACACACACACACACACTTACAGGCAGATGGAGCAACGAACAAACACTGGGGACGAGACTGAAAGGAGGCACCTTGTGGATGTCCTCTCTCGTTTGCTCTCCTGATTGAAGGCTCACAAGTTTCATCGTTAGCTCCGCCGAGCAGTTGCGGAGGCGCATGTGAGGAGTGCATCAAACAGTTGGTAGGAGCGGTACGCCGCTGTCGGCGATACAACACTTGCATCGGAACGCACTCGCCACGGAATCCACAGAAATTCCTGGAGTAGGATAGAAACACACCAACCGTCGGGAGTGAGTCGACTTCGCGCTTCGGACGGAGATTTATCTCACGTTGCTCGCCGCGGAATTCTTTGAAGAGCTTTTAAGGTGAAACAGTGCGCGAACGAGAATTTTGAGCTCTCGTTCCAGACGATGGAAATTCTCCGTGTGGTTCGTTTCAAAACTTCATCCAATCGGAAGCAAGAAGCATATGTTTTTTGGAGCGTACAGCGGAGCTTGTCCTTCAAGTGCGAGCTTCTCCCTAAGCCCTCCGACGAAACTCTCTCGGATTCCAGATCTACGTTTCGAGGAGATCGGCCGACGGAGCACGGTCTATTTTTTCGTTTAGATCCTTTTCTACGTCTTGTCGATATTTTTTGTGTTACCACATACCAAATACCTCTCCGATGGGTCTTCAAAAATTCGGGAAACAAATAGGACGCGAAGACGCATCCGGGACGCTTCACTGGGTTTTTCAGTCCGACGCGCTCGGCGGCTTCAGCGAACGAAATCCAGCAATCGAGTGGTGTGATGTGGAGCTCTCGGAGCAACCGACGCAACATCTTTCGGCACTCTTGCGGAGGGCGATAAAAAAGAGCAAATGAAGCTTGGATCGAGGTCAACAATGCTTTCCGGACAGCGGTGAATAGATTTTCCGAGTCTTCTGACTGAGTCCGTGCGCAAGCGAATTTGGAGCGAAAATCCAAATGGACTCCCGCCGGTGGAGAAGACTCTTCCCTGCTACCGCTCCCCGAATCTGGGACGAAACACCGAGTTCATTTTCTCCGGAAAGCATCCCTGTCCAAGTGAAACTTATCATCGCAGACGCACAGAAGGCGTTCCAGCGTGGCTTCGGGGAACGGGTTCCGATGTATAGAGGATTTCCCCGACCGCTGCGCAAAAAGAGGGCCCGTCGCAATGGTTGCGAGCGGAACGAGCAAGCTCCCGGGTCATCGACAACGGGTCTAGCAGAGAAAACTCAGAACTCGCGCTCTGGCTCCGAGGCTCGAACTTAATCCTTCTTTCCCTTCCAGCCCTCGGTATCCGCGAAAGCGATCCATTACCCCATTACACGGAATTGGTTCCATTTGAATCCATTCCTTACTCGTCTACGATCCGATAGAACGCCCTCGTCTTCGAGTCTCGCGGTCGCGCGATTTCACAGAGGATCATCGAAGTTCCGGTGCTGTCCAGCCTCAATTTTCAGCTCTCATTGGTCGGACGTGAATCTACATACAATCGAGTGGCGACGGGCACATTCGCCATAGAAGGCTTTGTATATAGCAGCGTATGTCGTCTTCGGAAATATCTGTCGTCGACGAACAGCAGAAATGGTAGAAACTATAACAGTAAGCTAGGGGGAGAGCAACGGAGAGTCCATCAGAGGATGAGAGGGAAATCTACTCCAAACAAGCTCTGGGGGCGGTTTTCACCTACCCGGTGCGCGCCGTGTAGGCCCATCCGTAAGGTCGCTCCCATGGCTGACCGTTCGTTCCTAACGTCCCGCCGTACGCGCTGGTCGTCTGATCCCTTGTGCCTCCGTTTTCTATGTACCTTTTCTGCAGGCCGGTCGACTAACGCATAACAAATGAGCAGCGATTCGCAGATTAATTGCCGACCATCGATTGCCGATACGCCCGCAGCAGCAGCAGCGGCAGCGGCAGTTCGAAAGCGCGGACAAACGGAAAGAACGGCGCCGGTACGCTCACCCAACTTTTCACGAGTCGTCCGCTAATTGTGCCAACAACAGCAACATCTTCCCAACGCCTTTAATTGAAGTAGACCTACAGGATGCAGCTCAGTAGATCGGACAAATGGATTGAGCCTGCAACTCAGTCAGATAAACAGCGAAATTACTGCCGGAGGGGGAGACGCGCACGATTTGTCGAAGCTGCGCCGCCGTCGTCGACTGCGGCTGCGACATCGGCGCGAAATGGATCGCACCTCGAACTCCCAACTATCGACTCTGGCCGTCGTCCAGGTATTCTCTCGCTCGATGCCCGTCGCGCCGAAGACCTCGTTCCCTCAAAAAGATTCGCGAGATCTGCATCAGAAGCGCCGCGCTGGAGCTCTGAAGCTTCGGACATCGCTCGAAAGAATTCGGACGGCGGAGCTTGAACACCTACGGATCAGAGGCCGACTTGTCAAGGGGATGCTCGCCGTGCAATGGCCTCTCGGCTCCATCGTAAGCATGGGCTCGATAGCGGCTTCTCGAGGACAGCCGCTCTCTATCTCTCTATTATTCCTTAGAGCGCGGTCTCTCACAGGGTGGGGAAGAAGAAGAGCTCTCTATTCTCACTCCGCGGCCACAACACCGCCATCATCGCGCAGCGGCGGATCGAGTATAACGGCAAACACAATAGTCGCTCACCGAAAGATAAATCTCCGAAGAGCTCTCGTTGAGCAACTCGGTGCACTCAGAAACAAACTCGACGAGTGTCTTTCCTCGCCGATCGCGACCGAAAGAACAGCTGGCTGCTTCGTCGCGCGGCTTAATGCGGCAACGGAACCCATTTCCCGATTAGCCTTATGACGGAGCACTCGGAGGAGCCTGAGAGGAAATTTCGGGAACGACACCGGAGTGAAAAACGACCGGAGAGGAATCTCACGGAAATTTCCAAAGCTTACGTGCTCGAGTTCCGCTCGATTCCCGCATCCGGCAACGGTTCCGGACTATCTCTATCAATCGACTATCTACCGATAGAATGTTTTCCATTGAAGCTCCCGGACTCTCATGAACTCAGAAGGGAAGCTTGTGAAGATATAAGCTGCAATAAACAAGCGACAGCAGATGTTGACAATGCTGAATTGGTTGTAAACCACGGCGGGTAATAAGGGGCACTGTCGCACGTCTGCGTGAAAGGGCGATTGCGATTCTGTCATATAGTTCCCTCGTTTCGTCTATGGTCGGAGGGGGAATAAGGAAAGTCGGATGAGGAGAATAACACAATTTAAGGGGGCAGCTTCGCATAATACGCAGACGCTATCCGGAGGAGTCTCTGGAACCGCGGCTCCACTGCGGAACACAATCCAGCGAGAAAATACAGGGATCACCGAGGGTTTAAGAGAAGGAGGTCCGCAGAGCTGCTTCGCAAATGATGCCTCGTAAAACAAACGTCAACGGCCTTTGTGGAGCACTGCTTGTAAATCGAAGTGGCCACTTGGTCCCTGTTCGGACACTTGAACCAATAGCGTGCCGTTCGACTCTGTTGCCTTCTTGTCGGCGGTGGCGGGAGCAAGTAGTGTACTATACTTCGAGATTCCGCTCGACGCGCGGATCCACCGATGCATGAATTCTGCTTTTTCGATATCAGCTCACATTAGAAATTTGGCTTTCTTCAATCTGCAAGTTTCGCCTTATACGCCTGATGGTACCCCAGTGGAATGGATTTTTTTCGGTCAGACAAACGTACAGGTTGGGCGTTGAACAAGTAGGTAGCTATGAGAGATTGACAGATTTTCTGGCTCTAGTCGCGAGTCCTGTCGACGGAAGTTTTTGAAATTGACGCTTTTACGTCCGCGTAGAGGGAGTTCCCGGAAAAAGATTTAGAGCCCCAATGAAGTTCCTATTTCTCCCTCGGCTCCGCGCCCGACGTCGAACAGAGGTTCGAGACTCCCGTTTGTTACGCTCCGGCGACTTGGATGAAGCGAACAGGATCTGAATGTGTGATATACTTCCGCTCCATTCCGCTTCATCATCTCGAAACAGTGGGGCTATCTCCGGCTGGGAAGTCACTTTTAAAAGCTTCGCCTGACTGCAAGAGAAGATCTCCTCTCGAAGGGCACAGGTGAGACCGCCATTGGGTCGAATCATGGACGTATGGGACCTACTCCGGATTATCGCTCGCCCCAGCTCTGAAACAAATTATTTCGAGTGCTCATCGGCGTTGAGATGGGCGCCAGAATAGGAGAATTCAGTACGAAAAAGAGGCTTTATGGGGAGAGCGGGCGGAGGATCTGCCTGACGATTCAGACGGCAGTCAGACCCCTAGAAGCAGTGCTGGATAAGTGCTTATAAATCATCTCGATGCTCTTGTCCGGACTCGCCTCCCTGCCTGCCTGCCAGCGAGCCGACCGCCCGGTCAGGGAGTTAGCCTTCCCGCGGGCTCCGGCCCGGACGACAAGGGGTGGTACAAGTGCCGGGCGCTGGCATCTAGGTGGTGGGATAGCTCACATTAGCGACGTCGGTCTCCCACAACTGAGCAGTGATCCCCGGTTCTCACAAAGATACACTCCCAGCGTCGGAGTCGAGAACCACGGGCGAAGCGAACTGGTTTCCGCTCTCGGCGGAATGCTCCGAGTCCAGCCTCGTCGGACATGCTCTCTGACTGAGATATCCCGCCTCTCCTCCCGAGCGAAATCCAATTTTTCCCACGACGTTATATGCTGATTGCTGAATTTCTGTTCCGTTGAGAATCGCTCCTTAAAAAAAAACCGCCAGCTCTTTTGGTCGGAGGCGGAGACGAGGTTCGAATAC